>NW_015176037.1:114036-123046 GCF_001447785.1 Gekko japonicus | reverse complement strand
CTATTATAAGAGATTAAAGATGGGACCAGGTTTAAATGTTGCATCTTACCTTGGACTCATAAAAAACCCTAACCATAGATGGGCATTTACTAGAGCACGGCTCGATGTTTTACCCTCAGCAGTACTCTATGGCAGATATACCCGGACCCCCATGCATCAGAGAATCTGCTCCTGTTTGCTAGAACAGGTGGAGTCGGCCTCTCATATAATACTCCATTGTCCTATGTATGATGAAGAGAGACAGCAGTTGCTGATACCCCTTCTCTCACGTTTTAAACCCCTGGCTTATTATCTCACATATGATGAGGAATGTTTGATGAAGTTTTTATTGGCTGATACTTTTGATTCTGTCACACGCAATGTTGCTAAATATTGTTACCTGGTAATCAAAAAGCACAGAATGTATTGTAACTCGAGCCATTAATGATGGAATTGACCAGTTTGGTATTTTAGTAATTAAGGTTGTAAGGATCCTATGTTGTAGACTCTGTGTTGTACTATTTTGTTGTACTACTTTGGTCATTCCTGGTCTTATGATTGTTTTTAATAAACTTGAACTTGGTATCTATCTGGAAACCAATTTCATGCCTTACCTGCAGGCAAGATAAGCAGCTGCACTGCTAAAACATTCCGAATTGGGGTTTGGGCCATGATTTATTTATGTGCGATGCCACAAAAGTCCAATCTTATGTGGAATTGTCAAGATCTGTGTTCCAGGAAGCGGATTCAATGCCATTGGCTTTAGTATTGCAACACTTGCTGATGTCGTCTGAAACTCTGTTCCAGACGGTGAGTTGTCCGTATAGTAACCACAAGTACCTGAGTCTACTTTCCGTTCAGTGGACTCCTGTGTGATCATGGAAGCAACAAGATTTCATGGCCTTTTCTTAATGAGCCGTGTTTCTATTCCCCTCCTCCTAAACATGACCAAACGTGGGAGGCTGTGGATTTGTTTTTTCTGCAGTAAGTCATCATTTAATTCAAAGGGGGGGAAATAAACAGGAGTCAAAAAAATGCCGCAGCTGTGTTTTTGTTAGACATTATATATAAAAAAAGGAACGAAATCATAATATAGTAAATCATTTTGTAGAACATGAAACTTAAAGTGTTTTTTTATACAAATTAATCGTGATAAGTTCCAAATGTCTTGTCACCATGATAATACTGAATGATGGTGTGCCATGTCCGTTATGTCAGAGGCCTTGGAATGGTATAGCCTGTACATGCACATCATCTCCGATCCCAAGATATGTCGCAATACAGTTTAAAACATGTAGTCAAGGAGAGCAGAGGTTTCCCTTTGATCAGCTCGACGCCGGTCATTTTCCCCCCAACAAATCCTCCCAACCCTCAGGTGTTCGGCTCCCTGGCGAAGGCCGTCCTCTGGTAGCTCCTCCTCGTTCGGTGTGTGTGCTGCAGAGATTTCGTCTGCAGAGTCCTCCTTGCACATTAAACATCAGCTTGTCGTAGATCGAACCTCTAGGAAAGACCTTCGTACTTTCCCCAATGCACGTTCAGTAGTGGTATCAAAAAAAGTAGACAAATTCTTCTCAGAAGAAAATCTCTATGGCCTGTGGAATCTGCAGGTTGAAAATGGGAGGAAAGGAGAGCTAGTGAGTGTGGCAGTTCTTCAAAATGAAAAGTGGTGACATTTGAAAACGTCAGCATGATGCGCAAAACCTGCCTTAAATATGTCTCTTATTTCTAGCCAGGGGGTGAGGCAGGCCCGTAGCCAGGATTTTGTGGCTTGTGGGACAGATTGTTTTCTGGTGGGGCTGAGGTTCTCAGTGTGGAAAGAAAAGCCATGTAGCCAACCACTTTAGAAGACAGTCCTCCGCTGCTGCAAGTTAATCGCTTTGATTCCGCGCTCCCCCACATGCAGCTGCTGACGTGACCTTGGATCAGTCACAAGTTCTCTTAGAGCTGTTCTCTCAAGGGCAGTTCTCGAGAGAGCTCTCTCAGCCCCACCTACCTGACAGGGTGTCTGCTGTGGGGAGGGGAAGGGAAAGGAGTTTGTAAGCTGCTCTGAGACGTCGAGGGAAGGGCAGGGTAGAAATCCAATCTCCTCCTTCTCTTCCTCCCCTCTGAAACTGTCTTTTTAAAGAGGGTGCTGGTCTTTCATTGATTGTTAATTCAGAACTGTTTTGTTCTTTGTAAACTGCTTCATGCTTTTGGAGAAGAGGGTACACAGTGTATATATGTGTACATTGTATATATGTGTACTGATATATGTGTACAGTATGTGTGTATATATGTGTACAGTGTATTGATATATGTGTACAGTATATATGTATATATGTGTACAGTGTATATATGTGCACAGTGTATATATGTGTACTGATATATAAAGATTTTTTTTCATTCTGCAGACCTCAGAATTCTTTCTTTTGGGTTGTTTGCAGCTGAATTTTACTGCCCCTGTGAATCTGATCAGAATGTATGAATTGTGTGATGTTTTGGATATTTTAGAAGACGATAAAGAGTAGGTTTTCATACCCTGCTTTTCTCTACCCTCCACAGTCTCAAAGCGGCTGACAGTCGCTTTCCCTTCCTCTCCCCACAACAGGCACCTTGTGAGGTAGGTGGGGCTGAGAGATTTCGGAGAGAACTGTGACTGGCCCAGGGTCACCCAGCAGCCTTCGTGTAGAGGAGGGGTGGGGAATCACACCCAGATTAGAGTCTCTCACTCTTAACCACTACACCACCACTGTTTTAAATGTTAGTTTCTAACATATGGTGTCTTACTGTCAATGTTCCCTCTAAGCTGTGGAGTCTTGTGAGCAGAAATTCTACTTTGTGAGCTCCTGGCATTAAAGTTGTGAATGAGCTATTCGGCTGCTGCAGAAATCAGTTTGCTCTGGAGCCGTCCTTCCTGAGCCAAGACAAAAATGTGTGAGCTGGAGGCTAAAAAACTGTGGGCTAGCTCACATTAACTCAGTTTAGAGGGAACACTGCTTACTGTTCTATGTTTGGTCTGTTTTTGTAGACCTCCTTGAGCCCCTGAGTGAGGGAGAAAGTACAGAATGTAAATGCCTTAGAAAACAGAGTGGGAAAGAAACTACACATAAAGTTATACAGCTGAATGTTTATCTTTTGGTGTTAGTTCTGTGCACGCCTTACATCACACATCCTGCTTTAGCTACAGTATATGCTGAGTTTATGTGCCTGTCCTAACCGTGTTTTGAATCCCATGTGTAAATTCTTTTGTAGGTCTGTGTTGCAATAGCTAAGGACTTCCTAACAGGTTAGAATCTAGCTAGGGGGCGTTGTCCTCAGAAGAGGCAGATGTAGTTCTAGTTGCTGAGGAGAAAAATCCGGGAAACTGACCTTGTTAAATGCTTGCTTGATGCATGCACCTCCATCTCATTACTTTTGTACTCGTTCAGCTCTTTGCGAATCGCTGCCTAGGAAATAAACATGAAAACCAGGTTAATCATCTTCAAATTAGCACAAAAACACTTTTAAAAGGCAAAATAGATCGAACATAGCCTTTCTCGTATCATCATAACAGTCAGTATAGTTTATTATTATGGTCTTAGGACCAACGTACAGAGTAAGCATAATATGTGAGGGAGAGGGGGGGAAGTCATAATATACAAAGATAGAAGTCTGAATTTAGGAAGAAGAAGAAGAGATTGGATTTATACCCCGCCCTTCACTTGGAGTCTCAGAGTGGCTTACAAACTCCTTTCCCTTCCCCTCCCCACAACAGACACCCTGTGAGGTAGGGGGGGATGAGAGAGCTCTTGACAGAAACTGCTCTTTTTCAAGAACAGCTCTTGTCAGAACTACGGCTTGCCCAAGGTCATCCAGCCAGGTGCAAGTGGAGGAGTGGGGAATCAAACCCGGTTCTCCCATATTAGAGTCCGTGCACTTAACCACTACACCAAAGAATTTAAGAACTTTTAAAATGTGATTCCTGCAATCTAAGAATTAATGCACAAAACTCAGCAACTGAATGTGTAATCTCTGCATTCTTATCTGATAGGAGCCAGTGAAGCCTTGCTTTGTTTGTGTTAATGTGCCCAGGTGTCCTATCGACTAATGGGGTAATAATTTTAAGACGAACCTCCCTGTAAAATGGACAGCTGAAGAACATATGCTCTACCAATTCAGTCTCGCTTCAAAGGCATGGGCATAGCCTTTCAGAGTAGGGGTTTTTAATTGTACCTGCCTTGAATGACTGATAACAGTCAGAAGAACCACAGGGTCAACTCTTGCACCCAAGGAGTCCCAAAATCTCAGGGCCAAACTTCATGCAACTGTTTTTAAAGAGTTGGGTCTGGATTCCCTGGACCCAACTCATGTTTTCCACGTCTGCAGAGAACAGCTTCTTCAAACAGGAGAGCCCAAATGAGCTCAGAGTGCTGTTGTGGGGATAAAGGGCTCCTGCCTCTCCCCCAGGCCATTTTCCTGGGCAAAAGCTTGCTTGGGGGAGAGTTTATTTCCCTGATCTTGTTGCTCCACGTGCACAGAATACTTGATGTAGAAGAGCAGCAAAATCAGGGAAATAACTCCACCGAGTGGGGCTGTTACAAGAGAAAATGGCTTCGGTGGGAGGCAGGAGCCCTTCCCCCTCCAGGTGCCGTTCTGAGACCTGGGGGGGTGGGGGAGCCATTACCTGCAGTTGCTGCATGGCTGCAAGCAACACAAACCAGGAAACCCAGACCCAACTCTTTAAAAACAGCAGGGTGCAGTTTGGCTTTCAAACAGAAATGAGCGCATGGTGGGGTTTCCAAGTCTCTCAGCCTTAGTTTATTGAGGCACCCTCTTGCAAATATTTCCAACAGCTTTCTGGCAAAGGCACAGTCAACTAGGACCACACCTATAAATCAAGATAGGGGAGTCTGTGCCTCTTCCAGAGCCGAAAGCTTCTGTTCAGTTCTCTTGATTAAAGGCAAAGGTTCCCTCACTCGAAAGCCAGTTGAATCCGACTCTAGGGTTGCGGTACTCATCTCCGTTTCAAAGCCAAAGAGCCAGCACTGTCCGAAGACGTTTCCGTGGTCATGTGGCCGGCATGACTAAACACCAAGGCACACGGAACGCTGTTACCTTCCCACCGAAGGGGTACCTATTTATCTACTTGCCATTTCTTGCTTTCAAACTGCTAGGTTGGCAGGAGCTGGAACTAGAGACGGGAGCTCACTCCATCATGCGGCACACTCGGGTCTCGAACTGCTGAACTACCGACCTTCCACAGCCTGCAGTTCAGTGTCTTAACCACTTGAGCCACTATTTCAAGAGGTATCCGGACGCACAGCCTGGAGTGTGATCAGATCCCTCCAGGAAGGTAAAACAGACCTTTCCCAAGCAGCCTACAAGGATCTTCTCTTTGCTACCAGTGTGGATAAAGGTGAATTAGCCCATAAACGTATTTCCCGGAGGTGGGCTGCAGGATTCCGGTTAAGTGCCCCAGCTTTCCATTCCGAATGCACCCCAAACACCTAACCTCATTTATAATTTTCCAGATCAGGACAACGATCCTTGCCCTTCTACTTTAAGCAGATGCAATACAGCCCGAGTTCCCTTGGCTACCTATTAGGTGGCCTTATTAAAAATGCAAAGCAGAAATAAGAATTCATGCCATCTGCATGTGGGGAGAAGCAGTGTCACGGGGCAGAAAGCAGCGTTAATTGTGGCAGTTTGCAAAATGAAAAGAAAGGCACATTAGTGTTCCGCCTCCTTCCACTTGAGCTGTGTGCATGCAAATGTCCTCTAGAGTAATTCATTCTCCTGTTTATACATAATCTGGTTTGCTACAGAAGATCTTTTGTTTCATTGCGGGTATGATTTTCCTGAAACGGAATGCCTTCCCCCACCCTTACGAAACCCATTAAAACATAATATAAAATATACAAGAACTGCCGTCAATTAAAGCTGCAAAACAAAACAATAAACCACAGAAGCAATTTAATCAAACACCCTCGTTCCAGAAAAAGATTACTGGATTGTAAAAACCTCGCATCCCTCTCTCTAAGGCTGCAAAGATGAGCATCTGGTGGTACCACGGTGGAGTATCTTCTGGTGCTCATCCCCCCCCCCTATTTTCCTAGCTCGAAAGAAAAACAGTGAGTAAACTAGACCAAAGTTTTGCCCTTGGATTGTTGCTACCATGACAAAGTGGAATGCTGCCCTGGCCCTTTGGATTGCCTGCTCTGGAACAATAGCCATCGTGCCCAGTCCTAAAGACTTCTATACTGGCAATGTAGCTTTGCAAAAACTGGTCCCTTGTACCTTTTTAAGAGCTAGAGCTTCCTGGCAGATGGTTAATGCCCCAATTCAGTCAGGGGCCATAAGGGAGGGGAAGCCGGCCGTTGTGTGCCTCCTACCTGCACAGGAAATCGGAGGGGAAGCCGGCCGTTGTGTGCCTCCTCCTACCTGCACAGGAAATTGCATGTGCAAACGGGATGATGTATGTGTGTATGCCTGATTCTCCAATGAGTGGGGGGAAGCCAGGCTGCACCTGTCTAGCCCCGTCTTTGAATAGCACTGAGCAGATGTTAAGGAAGATGAACTGGGGGAAACTGCATTCAGTCCTCTTCCTTCTCCTTTCTCCCAAACTGGTGATCAGTGTGATTGCTGCTTATTTGGGGTTGTGCATCTACCGCTCCAGCTGCAGTGCACACATGTGATCGGACTGGGGCTCCAGGGCTGGTTTGGTTTTGGGGTTTTTTTCCTGGAAAAGCTTCTTTGTCTCACAACGATCCTGCAGTATTGTCTCGTGGCAAGCTAGTGCTCCCCCTCCCCAAATCATCCTGTACTGAACAGACTAAATCCTGGCCCTGAAATAATTTAATGAGAACCTTTGCCAGAATACTAGCACTTTATGAACTGCTTTTATAATTGTCTTGAAGGAGGAGGAGGAGGAGGAGGAGGAGATTGGATTTATACCCCGTCTCAGAATGGGTTTACAAACTCCTTCCCCTCCCCACAACAGACACCCTGTGAGGTAGGTGGGGCTGAGAGAGCTCTTTCCAGAGCTGTCCTTGAGACAGCACTGACAGAACTATGGCTTGCCCAAGGTCATCCAGCAGCTGCAAGTGGGGGAGTGGGGTTCCCCCAGATTAGAGTCCATGCACTTAACCACTACACCAATTTTATAATTGTTCTGTTTTATCGGGGAGGGCGGGGTACAAATCAAACAAACAAACTAATCAAAAGTATAAAAAATTCCAATCCTATGATGTGGCATTTCTGATCATTTTGTTTATTGTTCATGGATACCTGAATTCTCGTGGGTACCAGGGCTGAGATATACAGCACAGCCTTTAATATGTCTCTTCACTACTCTAGTTTTCAAAGTTTCTGCTGTCAGAGAACCCATTCCATCTTGACTTCCCTGCCCTGGAATGCTGTATACGACATCCCAGGGTGTTACAGAGGACCTTGTTCTAAGGTGCTCCTTGGTTCATTGGCCACTTTAGTGTCCTTCATGAACCAAGAGTCTGCTGTATAACACTTTCAATACTCTTTTTCTTTGTGCCTGAACTTTACTGCCAAGGCTCCATAAATGAGGACAAGCTCTTCCCCCATTAACTGACCTTCTCATTGAAGATCCTCTGATAAATTATGGAACACCAGAGTATTTTACAATACAATTTAAAAGCCAATGTGTTAGAGTGTAAGATATGGCTTTCTTAAAAAAAAAATTGAACTGCAGGCTGTGGAAGGTTGGTAGTTCAGCAGTTTGAGACCCGAGCGTGCCGCATGACAGAGTGAGCTCCCGTCTCTAGTTCCAGCTCCTGCCAACCTAGCAGTTCGAAAGCAAGAAATTGCAAGTAGATAAATAGGTACCACTTCGGTGGGAAGGTAACAGCGTTCCGTGCGCCTTGGTGTTTAGTCATGCCGGCCACATGACCACGGAAACGTCTTCGGACAGTGCTGGCTCTTCGGCTTGGAAACAGAGATGAGCACCGCAACCCTAGAGTCGGACTCGACTGGCTTTCGAGCAAGGGAACTTTTACCTTTTAAAGCTTACAACAGATGAAAGGAAGTACTTCTGATCTTTGCCCAAAGAGTAATTAACATGTGGAATTTGGTGCCACAGGAAGTGGTGGCGGCTCCAAGCTCCAAGAGGGGACTGGATAAACATATGGAGCAGAGGTCCATCAGTGGCTATTAGCCACAAGGTATAGATGGAGGACTCTGTCTGGGGCAGTGATGCTCTGTATTCCTGGTGCTTGGGGGGGCAATAGTGAGAGGGCTTCTGGAGTTCTGGTCCCACTGGTGGACCTCCTGATGGCACCTGGTTTTTTGGCCACTGTGTGACACAGAGTGTTGGACTGGATGGGCCACTGGCCCAACACGGCTTCCCTTAACATTCTTTTTCTTTAATAATTAATTTTATTAAAAGATAAGTCAAGTATACATAAACAAGGTTGCTGTTTAAACATTAATACAAACTGTAAGTGCAGATACATATATCACAATGCCGTCTATTAACTTGTCAGCAGGATCTTCCTCTGACCATATCCTTGTCACTTTCTTGTGATTTCTTATGACAACAAAATGGACGTCTACCTTGTCTGCTGCCGAAAGCCGTGTCCATGGCTTGTCTGCTCTTCTGTCGTAATCCTGTGCTTTTGCCACTTCCACATAATCGCTGAATCGTATTAGGATTTTTCTGTCTCTCAGTTCATCAACTGTGGGTCTTTGATTAAGCTTGAAGGAAAAAGAAAAGTCCATATAAACGCTACAGAGACAACAAAGGGTCACGGACATCCTGAGAACACCCACATTCTGTCTTTGTCAGTCATGCCTATCTGTATTCAGTTACTTCAAACTACATGGAATTCTAACTATTTGAAATCAGTTAAGCCATATGAAGCATCTAGGGCTGAAGCCAAAGCCCTAACATCACTTGCACTGGTGTTAAATGAAGCTACACAACTGTCTGCTCTAGGGCTGTATTAAGATCATAGAGCTGGAAGGGACCTCCAGGGTAATCTATTCCCACCCCCAGCACAATGCAGGAAATTCACAAATCCTCCTCTCCACATCCCCAGTGACC
>NW_015176037.1:109161-113778 GCF_001447785.1 Gekko japonicus | reverse complement strand
AGGAGGTTCTTCCAAATGTTTAGCCGAAAACCCGTCTGCTGCTATAGTAGTAGCTCATACCTTGAATAAAAATTTGTTGGTCTTAAAGGTGCCACTGGACTCAGACTTTGCTCTACTACTATAGTGTGAGCCCATCTGTCCTTGCATCGATTGTCATTTGGCATCTGAAATAACTCCACTCTCCGAGCTATAAGGACAGATGGGCTCACATTCTGGCTGCATCTGAAGAAGTGAGCAGTGGCCCACAGAAGCTCATACCCTGCCACCAATTTTTGTTAATCTTTACGGTACTACTGGCCTCTTGCTCTTTTCCACATGTGGAGCTGAGACTGAAGACTTCCTGATTTATCATAACAAACTGTGGCGAGATAACCATAACAATTGGACAGTATAACAAACTATGATTAGAAGAAGAAGAGGAGATTAGATTTATACCCCATCCTTCATTTGGAGTCTCAGAGCGGCTTACAAACTCCTTTCCCTTCCCTTCCTCTCCCCACAACAGACACACCCTGTGAGTTAGGTTGGGCTGAGAGAGCTCTTTCGAGAACTCTTAAGAGAGCAGCTCTGACAGAACTATGGCTTGCCCAAGGTTATCCAGCAGCTGCAAGTGGAGGAGTGGGGAATCAAACCTGGTTCTCCCAGATTAGAGTCTGCGCACTTAACCACTACATCAAACTGGCTACTGGACTCTTGCTCTTCTCTACTGCTACAGACAAACTAGATGGAGATTGTTTTTTACGGTTTGTTATGATGTCTGTATGTGGCTACCTTTACCCCAACCTAGTGTGGCTAGACTGAAAACTTCTTAAAGCCCGCTTGCGGGGAGGGCGGGGTATAAGTTTGAAGAAATAAGAAAGAAAGAAATTAAACTGTAAATTTTAGAATTTGTCTCTACATTCAGGAGAAAAAAAGAGTGAGGGAGTATACAAACTGTAGAATAAACCAAGGTCATTTTCATCATGGACAAAACATATTTTCTTCTAGACATTTGAACACTGCCTGGATTTGTATAGTTCTGACAAAGGGAAACACCTCTGCTTTCAAAACTGTGCTGAACCTGCTATGTATCCTTACATGGCAGGCATACTTGAAAACACGCTCTGGAACACGTATCAGCTGTTTGATCCACAGTGCAACTTCACAGATAACAATGCAACACGTGAAGCTCCAATCAACATAATGTTTAGGGCCACTTTAACATCACAGGTCTGCATTGTTAAAAAAAGGCTCAGAGAAAAAAGGATCCAGTTCTAACACCTCAGTGTCACGAAACCATGGCTAGAGCAAGCGGCACCCCAAGGAGCTCAGGACTACATCTTTCATCTCTGATGCAGCAAAAGAGATCATCGCACAAATGCCATCTTCTCTATGGAGAACGCTTGTTGCATTACAAACTGGGTCTAAACTGGATGTGCAGTAGAGTACATATCTGAAGCTGTGTATTCAATGGTGTTCAAGGGATTTTAATGAATACCTACCTGCCCCTAGCCCGAGACAACTAGTTACTACTTTTTATACCAGAACAGTGGTGGATTGGGCAATAGTAGGCAAGTTGGCATGGTTTTACATGCAATACGTTTGTCTTGCATGTTTACAGCACATGCAGCTATATTCTGAGCCCTTGTTCACTGACTTGCACAGGAATGTGCTAAGTCTCCAGGGATCTGTATAAACGAGGAGTTCCCAGAAAGTGTCATCTCCAAAGATCCCTTTCTCTCAGTGCTATTGATGCGCACCTGCTCACGCATGTTCTTTCTGTCAGGACCTGGATTCTTCCTAGACTCAGAGCAGGAGAGAGGAATGAGGAGAACCCTGTAGGAGCTGTTGGCATCCTAGCTGCCACAGACACTCTGGGGTTTCTCAGCACAGGAAGCTTTCATCACAGGTTCTAACATGAACGAGGGATGACATCCATTTCTGGTCTGCACCTCCATTGCGAATGAAGCTTTGAGAACTAAGCTCAGCTGGTTCAAGGCTAGGGTATTTTTATAAGCTGCACATACGGTTCGTCTTTACTGCTGAGCTACATCCAGCAGCTGCAAGTGGAGGAGTGGGGAATCAAACCTGGTTCTCCCAGATTAGAGTCTGCACACTTAACCACTACATCAAACTGGCTACTGGACTCTTGCTCTTCTCTACTGCTACAGACAAACTAGATGGAGATTGTTTTTTACGGTTTGTTATGATGTCTGTATGTGGCTACCTTTACCCCAACCTAGTGTGGCTAGACTGAAAACTTCTTAAAGCCCGCTTGCGGGGAGGGCGGGGTATAAGTTTGAAGAAATAAGAAAGAAAGAAATTAAACTGTAAATTTTAGAATTTGTCTCTACATTCAGGAGAAAAAAAGAGTGAGGGAGTATACAAACTGTAGAATAAACCAAGGTCATTTTCATCATGGACAAAACATATTTTCTTCTAGACATTTGAACACTGCCTGGATTTGCATAGTTCTGACAAAGGGAAACACCTCTGCTTTCAAAACTGTGCTGAACCTGCTATGTATCCCTACATGGCAGGCATACTTGAAAACACGCTTTGGAACACGCATCAGCTGTTTGATCCACAGTGCAACTTCACACATAACAATGCAACACGAGACGCTCCAATCAACATAATGGTTAGGGCCACTTTAACATCACAGGTCTGCATTGTTAAAAAAGGCTCAGAGAAAAAAGGATCCAGTTCTAACACCTCAGTGCCACGAAACCATGGCTAGAGCAAGCGGCAACCCAAGGAGCTCGGGACTACATCTTTCATCTCTGATGCAGCAAAAGAGATCATCGCACAAATGCCGTCTTCTCTATGGAGAACACTTGTTGCATTACAAACTGGGTCTAAACTGGATGTGCAGTAGAGTACATATCTGAAGCTGTGTATTCAATGGTGTTCAAGGGATTTTAATGAATACCTACCTGCCCCTAGCCCGAGACAACTAGTTACTACTTTTTATACCAGAACAATGGTGGATTGGGCAATAGTAGGCAAGTTGGCATGGTTTTACATGTGATACGTTTGTCTTGCATGTTGACAGCACATGCAACTGTATTCGGAGCCCTTGTTCACTGACTTCCACAGGAAAGTGCTAAGTCTCCAGGGATCTGTATAAACTAGGAGTTCCCAGAAACTGTCATCTCCAAAGATCCCTTTCTCTCAGTGCTATTGATGCGCACCTGCTCATGCGTGTTCTTTCTGTCAGGACCTGGATTCTTCCTAGACTCAGAGCAGGAGAGAGGAATGAGGAGAACCCTGTAGGAGCTGTTGGCATCCTAGCTGCCACAGACACTCTGGGGTTTCTCAGCACAGGAAGCTTTCATCACAGGTTCTAACATGAACGAGGGATGACATCCATTTCTGGTCTACACCTCCATTGCGAATGAAGCTTTGAGAACTAAGCTCAGCTGGTTCAAGGCTAGGGTATTTTTATAAGCTGCACATACGGTTCGTCTTTACTGCTGAGCTACATATAGTATTTCTAAAAGGACTCACAGTTTCCCTTGCTTTTTTTCTAGAGATCTCCCTTAGGGAATGCATGAGACTCTTTGGGAGAATTGTCCTTAGCAATAGCTCTAAGGTACTGAGATGGAAGGGCTTCTTAAGTATCAGACTACCAGAACCACCCTCCAGCACAGAACTGGATGTTTGTAATCTTTGAGCGCTGGAGATTCTCCTCCAGAACTCCGCAACAGTTTGCTTGCTCCGGGGTTGCTTGTGAAAGGACGCGGAGCTTCATGGATTAGCGCCAAAGCCACAGTCCTCTGGGGTAGGCAGAGAGACAGACTCTCAGCGGGGGAGCCCAGCAAACATGAGCAACAGTGCAGCATCAGGTCTAACACCAGATGGGAAATGATTGGCACTGAAGAATGTCATATAGGAATACAGCCGCTGCCGAACAGATGGATGGCTCACTTCAGACTTCTCACAAGCAGAGAACAAGGGACCGTTTTTATAGCTGTGCTTTAGCAAAAATATTTATACGATGGCCAATGAGCAGAGTGCAGATTTTCATCTGTTGCCCCTCACTCCTGCCTGCCACAGGCTTTCTGTTCATACAGAAGAGGACCCCTTGGGGAACGGTGTCCAACAGACCACAACCTGAGCAATCTTGGGCTGGCGAAATGTTCAACACGTGTCCCCACTGTAGACCAACTCAAGTTGGGGCCAGGTATGGTTTCTCTGGAGCTTGCTCAACTTGTGGCTGTCTGGAACTGGAATGCACGTCCAGACGGCAGATAAAACACGAGGGCATAGTCCAGGAAAGAGAAACACAGCTGTGGCTAAGTCTCACCGAAAGCAGAACGTGGGAATGAACCATTACTGGCTTTTGCTGATCGATCCAGATGGCCAGCCGTGTTGGCCTGAAGCAGTAGAACAGATTTAGAGTCCAGCGGCACCTTTAAGACCAACAAAGGCACACGAAAGCTCATACCTTGAATAAACCTTTGTTGATCTTAAAGGTGCCACTGGCTTTTGCCGATCGCAGACATTTCCCTCAGAAGTTAATTCCAGCCGTGAGGAGTCACCGGCAGGTGACCTATCGCTGTTACGCAGCAGGCGTCAGTCTTTCGACTGGCACAGTGGGACGGTATGATGCTAGCCACCTGTCCTGATCATGCT
>NW_015176037.1:105474-109135 GCF_001447785.1 Gekko japonicus | reverse complement strand
AGGTGCTTTCTTATGAGGCACACGTGAAACGCTTCATCGGAACCGGGGGGGGGGGAGACACTTGGATCGCTTCTTACCTTTCTGGTCAGCCTCTGTTTTATCTCTCTCCTTTCCTCCTGTTCGGTTTGGTCATTTCTTTCTGCGGAAAAGATGAAGAGAGAGATGACTTTCCTCATGGGGACCAGCTCGGGCCGCCTCCCCCCTCTCTGCCTCCACTCTACCAGCTCAGCTCTCCTGCCCACCTTGCCTGGTGTTCTGCCAGGGGCATCACACACCGCTGGCACGCCGGAGCCAATGTCAAGCCTCTGCGCCGATGCCCAATTAAAGCGGGCTCCGGCTAACACAAAGCAGCCAATCCCCTCCTTCTATTAGGAAAATGAGGGGCGTTCCTTTCCTTCCTTTCTGTGGTTCCCCCCTCCCCTCCAGAGGGAAAATCGATAGACTTTTAGGAGTCTAAATGATCGTTTTGCGATGCCACATCTCTGTCTGAGTCATCTGTGCTGCCCTTACAAGCTGGAACATTGTATAGCAGCTGCTTCAGGGAACGCACGTTCCTCATACCCTTCCTCTCCCAGGCTCCCGTAATTTTGTTGATTAATTTATAACAATAGCCAGCACCGACTCCCACACATTCCTCTGCCTCCTGCTATTCTCGCCCTGCCAGTCTTAATATAGATCCTCGAGATCTTTTTGAGGGTTTCCTTTTCCCTCTCTCGCTCGCTCCCTCTGCCTTCTCCACGAAGCGATGCTGTCTCCTCACCTAAGCCCGCTGGCTTCCCTGTGCCGTAACTATTAGTATGCAAGCTGCGAGAACTCCTACGTGATGGAGCTAAAAATAGACCAGAGCGCTGTAACGTTGTGTGAAATATATCCTTAGCCTTGAGTTACGAGTTAATGGATTTTTTTTCTTTCTATTTCAAGGGCTGCCTGTGACTAAAATAAGACATGCACCCGTGACCTAGAAAGAGCTAGAAACCTATGGGGGGAAATTGTTATCCGTCTTTAAAATGCGGGGGGGGATAATACCGAGCCAACCCCGCTTTGCAAAATGATAATTCTAGACAGCTGGGGGGCATTTTCTGCCATACATCAGATGTATGCTTTTTGCATGCATCAGCGAGCTAACGAGCATTAAAGATGTTGCTTGGATGGGGAGGAGGGAAAGGGGGAGTATTTTTAGAATCAGATTCTCTTTCGCTGCTGCTATCTATGGACCACTTTCAAAAGGCAGCCGCATGGAGCTATTTATAGAAGGATAGTGGCTGCGAGCAGCGCGTTGTAACTGGGGAGAGCCTGAAATCTCCACAGCCTTGACAATCAGCGTGCCAGGCAGCATGGCGAATACACACAGTATCTCATTCAATTGTAGTTCTATTTGGGCAATGAAAACCATCAGCAGAAATGGGCAGATTTCTGCTTGGGGGGAGGGGGTCCTAGGATGAGCCAACAGATAGGACAAAACACACACCAAATGAGAAAAACCACGTTATAAAAATGCTAACTTTGGGGAATCGACAGCAGTCTCATGACAAGTAGAAATAATACCCTATTTGGCCCGATATTTTGTTGCCTAGGAAAGATCAGCAAACACACATAATGTGACCTACTTTGTTCCTGACATGGGTAGGAATCTGCTTTAAAAAGAGAGAAAGAGAGAGAGAGAACAGATGGAGCTTCTGCTTTGCCATGAAGTCAAACTCCACATTCAGAGGCACTAAATCTCTGAATCCCAGAGCCAGGAGGCAACATCAGGGGAAGGCCTCGCCCTCTGTGCCCTGCTGTTGGCCCTCCAGAGGAACTGGTTAGCCACTGTGTGAGACAGGATGCTGGACTAGATGGACCACTGGTCTGATCCAGCAGGGCTCTTCATATGAAAGCCTCAGCCTCTATGCCCTTGCTTTTGGTCATTCGGAGGAACTGGTTGGCCACTGTGTGAGACAGGATGCTGGACTACATTTACCACTGGTCTGATCCAGCAAGGCACTTCTTACATTCTTAACTCCTGCCTCTGAAAAATCCCAGACACATGGGATTACTTAGCTGTAAATCTGTGGGAATGCTCTCTGTGCATGCTTAAGGCATTCCATCATTATGGTTCCCAGTGACAAAGGGTTAAAAATAAGTCTAACCCCAGCTCAAATTCCACTATCAAAGGAGTTGCAAAGATATATTTCAGTTCAGATGCGCATCACTGCTTCTTCACTGCAGTGGGATCTCTTGCAGCTCCAGTAACATTTGAATAATCAGGCGGGTCACTGCCACTGGCCACTATCCAGAGCTGATGAGTGAACTTCCCACTTGATCAGCCTGTCTCCATAATTCAGCCATGACAATTCCAGCCATGGGACCCAGCCATGGCGAAGTGGCTCCCTCACTGCACTAGGGCTGCCAGCCTCTCCAGGTGGCACCTGGAGATCTCCCACTATTACTATTGATCTCGAGATGACCAAGGTCCATCCCCCTGGAGAAAATGGCTGCTTTGGAGGGTGGACTCTATGGCATTGTACCCTGTTGAGCTCCCTCCCCTCCCCAAACCCCACCCTCTCCAGGTTCCACCCCCAAATCTCCAGGTATTTCCCAACCCAGAGCTGGCAACCCTACACTACCCTAATATATGAATCCACCCTTCATCTGAATGGACTAATCCGATGCAATGGCTTGAGTTCTCTTAACCATTAAGGACTCGAAACATGATGTGGACCTTCCGTTTAGCCTTTGCCGATGAAGGAATTCCAGTCGGCCTTTCGTTACAACCTTGATTTGTAATATCTCAGTGTTACACTTTTAATGGGGAAAACAAGAGCTCTGCAATAGCAGGACCAGTTAATTATTCACAGGTCTAGCTTTGGACCCATCAGTCCTAATGAAACACCTCCGCCAACTCTACAGCACTGGGCCCAAGAGAGTAATTTAGACTCCCTCTCTTGGTGAGGTTTCTAAATTAGCTCTGACACTGAAACAACTGACAGATTAAGAGGGAAACAATTGCATTCTGATGAAGGCAAACTGCCTCCATAGGAACTTCACTCTGCTACTCTCCAAAAGCAACCTAGGAACTCTCTGCAAACAGCCAAATCCATTTCCCCTCCATTTCAAAGGTACCATTGCTGCGGAAGAAGCTCTGATGGTTGCAGTTGGTTCTTTCCAGCCACAACGGCCAAAGGTCTAGGAAGCCGGGGAAGGCACAGATTTTGTGGCACATGTGCTAGGTTACTGCACACTGGGGCCTTCCTGCAGGCATTCTGTGCAAGCCAAAGACATTGTCTGTCTCTGATGCCCTCCCCTTGATTTTAATTTCTTCTGCTTGCTGCCATTTAAACTGCTGAATGACCGTTCTGCTGCTGGTTAAATTGGTCACTGTATTTTCAACTGAATTGTTTGGATTGTTCTGGATGTTAAGAATATAAAAAACGCTAAGAGAAGCCAAGTTGGATCAGTGTTGGATCAGGCCAATGGCCCATCCAGTCCAACACTGCGTCACACAGTGGCCAAAACCCAGGCGCTACCGAGAGGAAAACTGGGATAACAACCAGTTTTCTGAAGAAGAAGAAGAAGAAGAAGAAGAAGAAGAAGAAGAAGAAGAAGAAGAAGAAGAAGAAGAAGAAGAAGAAGAAGAAGAAGAAGAAGAAGAAGAAGAGGAGGAGGAGGAGGAGGAGGAGGA
>NW_015176037.1:101876-104598 GCF_001447785.1 Gekko japonicus | reverse complement strand
TGTAATCAGAAGAGTGCTGGCCTACTCTGTCTACATACTGGTCTCCCTGCTCATTGCATGCTGCATGCCGGTCCAAACAAAGGGGACAGGACAGAGTTTAAAGGTAAGATGGAGAGCAGAAAGAGAGGGGGAGAGAGAGTGAAAGATCAGAGGATGTGGTAGTAGCCGAGTGACCGCTTCACACCTGTGCTCACACGGCCCTTTGCAAGGAGTGCACAGAGAGGAGCTGATACTGGAAACAACCTTGAGGATGGCGCTGATTCCCATTGGTCTGTATTCTTAGCATCGAAAGCATGCCACGAGCCAATCCTGCAAGCTTGCAGGAGTTCCATTTTTAGCTGTTTTATTTGCACCAGGGAGAGCTCCCCAGCTGCTGTCTCTGAAATCTAAGGGAAGCTCTCCATCAGCCCTTGTCAGGGACCGAGCCAGTGGAGGGCTGCAAACCCAAGGAGCCGCTGCAGACCAGCCCCAGCACATCAGATCCAGTCCGGTCTGGCCAAGGCTCTGGCAAAAGCCTTTCCCGTCCCGGAGACTGTCTGAGGGATTTACTCTCCAAAGAACTTTAATCGATCTTTATGAGCCAGCGAGACACGTGGAAGGGATTGCTGGTGCCCCTCCCACCCCTTTGTTGCAAAGGGATGGAAATTTGGGCGTGAAAAGGAACGGGAATTGGGTTCAGCAAGCAGATTTCCCTCCAGAGTAAATCCAGATGAATCCCAAATGGGATGGAGACGCTTCATCTGCAAATAATGTTCTACAGTATTTAACTGGAATGAACACATGAAGCTGCCTGGTACTGAATCAGACCCATCAGTCCATCAAGGTCAGGATTGTCTACTCAGACTGGCAGCGGCTATCTAGGATCTCTGACAGAGGTCTTTCACATCACCTGCTGCCTCATTCTTTAAACTGGAGATGCCAGGGACTGAATCTGGGACCTTCTGCATGCCAAGCAGATGTTCTACCCCTGAGCCATGCCCCCTCCCTCTTTTCACTCCGCTCATCTGGTTTAAGCCACGCCCTCTACTGCCAGCCCTACCCTTCCCTGTGCTTAGCTTGTTACATCAAGAGTAGGAAGAACAGCAAAGGCAATCCGCATGTAGAATGCTTTGATGTGCACACTGTATGCTAAACACAAGCACTACTTGAGAGAACATAAGAACATAAGAGATGCCAATGTTGGATCAGGCCAAAGGCCCATCCAGTCCAACACTCTGTATCACACAGTGGCCAGAAATACCAGTGCAATCAGGAGGTCCACCAGTGGGGCACTGACATTAGAAAGAAGCCCTCCCACTGTTGCCGCCCCCCCCCCAAGCACAAGAAGACAGAGCATCACTTGCCCCAGAGTCCCTATCTATACCTTGTGGCTAATAGCCACTGATGGACCTCTGCTCCATATGCTTATCTAATTCCCTTTTGAAGAGGGACTGTGGCTCAGCGGTAGAGCACCTGCGTGGCATGCAGAAGGTTCCAGGTTCAATCCTCAGCTTCTCCAAAGGATCAAGTGGTAGATGATGGGAAAGACCTCTGCCTGAGGCCCTGGAGAGCTGCTGCCAGTCTAAGGAGACAATCCTGACTTTGATGGCTTCATTCTGATTCAGTGTCAGGTAGTTCCGTGGGCTCACGTGTGGAGAGAAAACCACCAAGAGTTCCACACACATAGTGATCGTCACTAAACTGTGCACATCTTCTAATCAAGATGGGTAGATCAAGATGGGTTGCTGTGTTAGTCTGTCTGTCTATAGCAGTAGAAAAGAGCAAGAGTCCAGTAGCACCTTAAGGACTAACTGTTGGGTGATAATGAGTTATTGAAAAAATGGTATTTGTTGGGTGATAGTGAGATATTGAAAAAATGGTATTTAGCAGAGATAAGATAGTCCAGCAGTGCCAGAGTAAAATAATTCAGACTGAGAGTCCATGTGTGATTAAAATATAAAGTTTTTACTAAATTCTAGCATGGGAAGGGTAACTGGGATGAAAATAACAACAGAGCATAATCGGCTACATCCTTACTCTACAAAGACAAAACTAGAAGAGAGAGATTATGGCTGCTCTTCTTCTTCTTCAGAACACCAAACAAAGACGGGAAGAGAAGCCATAAAATGGTAATACACCTTGACACTTTAGTCCCAATCAAATTCCTAGATCAGGGAGAAAATTCCCGGGCATTCTACAGCTAAAGAACATTGGTTACATGAAAAACATGTGACTTCCTGTGAGTAACATAAACAAACATTTAACCCCAGATATACTGAGTGTTTTCAACTTGTAATACCCAACACCTCTTCTCAAGTCATGCAAATTCAAACATTCACGAAGAGTCTCAAAACATTGCTTGTCAAGCGGCTTGGTCAGGATGTCAGCAATCATCTGATCAGTAGGACAGTATTGGAGTTCAATCAGTCCTTGGTCCTGCAGCTCTTTAACGTAGTGACATTTGAGTGCGATGGTCTTGTTTTTAGATTTGGTGCCTTCACCTTTGCAGATGGCAGTACAAGCTTGATTGTCCTCAAAAAGTATTATTGGCTTTGGTTCATTCGTAGTGACATTTGAGTGCGATGGTCTTGTTTTTAGATTTGGTGCCTTCACCTTTGCAGATGGCGATACAAGCTTGATTGTCCTCAAAAAGTATTATTGGCTTTGGTTCATCTATGCCAAAGTCTTTTAGTAGATGAATAATCCAGTAGAGCTCATAGCTGGCACTTTGTGCTGATACACA
>NW_015176037.1:101375-101542 GCF_001447785.1 Gekko japonicus | reverse complement strand
TAAAGTCCATGATCTTTTGCTTTTGGCTCAAAAGAAAACTTCCATCCTCAGTTCTTTCAATTTGTATTCCAAGGTAGTACTTTATAGTTCCTAATTGTTTCACTTCAACTTCTTTGTTCAGTTCATCCACTATTTCTTGTACATCTCCTTGATTTTGACAACAAATA
>NW_015176037.1:95064-100711 GCF_001447785.1 Gekko japonicus | reverse complement strand
AACCTTATAATCATATTTGTGCTTGGTGGTTCAGCACCAGACAATCTCACACATACAGACACCCCAGCCTCTGTTCCCTCTAAGCTGTGGAGTCTTGTGAGCAAAAATTCTACTTTGTGAGCTACAGGCATTAAAGTGTGAGCGAGTGATTTGGCTGCTGCATAAATTAGTCTGCTCTGGAGCCATCCTTCCTGAGCTAAGACAAAAATGTGTGAGCCGGGGGCTAAAAAACCGTGTTAAGCTGTAGAGTCTTGTGAGCAACAATTCTACTTTGTGAGCTACTGGCATTAAAGTGGTGAGCGAGCGATTTGGCTGCTGCATAAATTAGTCTGCTCTGGAGCCATCCTTCCTGAGCTAAGACAAAAATGTGTGAGCCGGGGGCTAAAAAACCGTGAGCTAGCTCACGCTAACTCAGCTTAGAGGGAACACTGACCCCAATATGTGGTGATCGTTACCTAGTTTAAGAACCTCAGAATAGCTCTGAAGGTCGTCCCATAACAGTGCCTAGTGTTTGAGTCTACGGCAAGACAAAGCACAGACGGGAAAGAATGCTTGGGTGTGGGAAGTGCACTGCTATTTCATGCCCATAAAAGCAGCCTTAGATTGGGGAGGGCACATGAATTGTCGCAACCAGGAATGTAAGTTTGAAACTAGGGGGGGGGGGCGAGATGGGACACACAATATATTTAAGGGAACTCTTGCATGCTGTAACAATGATTGGACTCAGAAGGGGGGGGATGGGCATTTCCATCAGCAGCAGCGCACACAGGCATGCTTGCAAATAGAATGCAGTTATTCACATTCAAAAAAAGCACAATACAAGTTTATGCCATTTTTTTTTAAAAAACACTACCAATACAGGATCTTTAATTTGATAATTCAGTCCATTACCAGCAGGAGAGAACGGCCAGGGGTTGTTGCCCCATCGACTTAAAACGGTAGTGTTGCTTTGCATGTTGCAGAAAAGAAATGATTTCTTGCCTCTGGATGCATCAGAAAGACTTTTCTGTTTTGTTCAGAAAATGTGCTTCAGTGTGGAACGGCAAGTCTGCACCTTGCAAATAGCTGTAGTGACCCTCAGACTAATTCCCAGAATAAAGGGTCCATAATAATTTTGGAATTTACCACGATATCCCTAAATGGCTAGGGTTGCCAGCTCTAGGTTGGGAAAGACCTGGAGATTTGGGGGGTGGATCCTAAGGAAGGCAGGGTCCAGAGAGGGACCTCAGCAGGGTCCAATGCCATAGAGCTCACTCTCTAAAGCAGCTGTTTTCTCTAGGGGAACTGATCTCTGTAATCTGGAGATCATAGCCGGAGATCTCCAGGCCCTCCCCTGGAGGTTGGCAACCCGATGAAATGGTGTGGGAGCCTTTGAGTTCTCTGGAACCCTTAAGGAGGCTGAGTCTTCCATACAGGGGGTAGGGGCAGAGAGAGACTGTGCACGGATTTATTCGGGAAAAATTATACGCCGCTTTATCTCCTCACCGAGAACCGTGGACGCAAAACATCCCAAGCACCCAGCAGCAAGTTAGAAACGATGCACCGTTAAAAACTGTTGGGTGATAGTGAGATATTGAAAAAATGGTATTTAGCAGAGATAAGATAGTCCAGCAGTGCCAGAGTAAAATAATTCAGACTGAGAGTCCATGTGTGATTAAAATATAAAGTTTTTACTAAATTCTAGCATGGGAAGGGTAACTGGGATGAAAATAACAACAGAGCATAATCGGCTACATCCTAACTCTACAAAGACAAAACTAGAAGAGAGAGATTATGGCTACTCTTCTTCTTCTTCAGAACACCAAACAAAGACGGGAAGAGAGCCATAAAATGCTAATACACCTTGACACTTTAGTCCCAATCAAATTCCTAGATAAGGGAGAAAATTCCCGGGTATTCTACAGCTAAAGAACATTGGTTACATTTTATTTATTTATTTATTTTTATTTATTAATTAGACTTTTACCCCGCCCTCCCGCCGAAGCGGCTCATGAAAAACATGTGACTTCCTGTGAGTGACATAAACAAACATTTAACCCCAGATATACTGAGTGTTTTCAACTTGTAATACCCAACACTAACACAATTTGTGGCAGGGTAGAAGCTTCCGTGAGTCACTGCTCACTTCTTCAGATACAGCTAGAATATGAATCCATCTGTCCTTATATCTAGAAGGGTGGGCTATCTGAAGAAGTGAGCAGAGACTCATGAAAGCTCATACCCTGCTACACATTCTGTTAGTCTTGAAGGTGCTACTGGACTCTTGCTCTTTTCTAATCAAGAGACAGTATGATTCACTCTGATGGTGCCTGACACCTATCTGGGGAGTGAATTTGGCCCCATCTCTTCTCTGCTCTTTGCCCCAAGCAATTCACATCCCAGCGGCAGGAAGAAAGAACAGAGTCAACTAGAGCTGGTTCAAGAGATGCTGTCACCCCAAGCAAAGTACACCCCTCCCCTCCTGCACCATCTCCTCATCCCTGATGGCCGGAGGCAGACCAAGTCCCTGCAGAGAATCAGCTCTTCCCTCGTTGTGCCTCCCAAGCAGTCCCTTGGGAGGCTGGTCCAGAGAACCAGCCCTGGATAAAACCCAGGTGTACACAACCGGCTGCCGAGCACAAGAATCTGAGTGACTGAGGGACACTAAATACAACTGCTGCGGAGCTTCTACACACACACACACACAAATCCCACATATGGACATGTCCAGAAATGATGGTAATACTTAGCAACTACATAGAAGTTTACAAAGTGCTTTATAAATGTTCTCTCCGCAATCCTTTCTACAACCCTGTGAGGTAGGACAGTCTTAGGGAGGGTCTGTGGCTCAGTGGAAGAGCAACTGCTTGGTGTTCAGAAGGTCCCAGGTTCAATCCCCATCATCTCCAGTTAAAAGGACCAGGCAGTAGGTGATGTCAAAGACCTCTGCCTAAGATCCTGGAGATTGACTGCCGGTCTGAGTAGACAATATTGAAGTTGATGGATTGGTAGCCTGATTCAGGATCAGGCAGCTTTATGTGTTCAGGTATGTTATCCCCACATTGCAGTTCCACTGCACACTTGCTTGATGTCTTATGAAATGTGTCTTCAGAAAGAGTCTGGGAGACAGTGGCTCTCCTAAGGCTGCCTCGCAAATTCATGGCCAAGGCAAGATTTGAACCTGCATACTGCCAGTTTACACAATTAGCCATCACGCTATGCCACCTTTCAAACCCGGTTCAATAGAGGTTTAAATCATATCAACTGTTACTGGCGAAACATCAGGCTCTACAATGCCAAGACCACGGCCACACAATCTGGAAAATCTACAGCAGCTTGTGATGAAATCGGTTGCAGGGATTGGAAAGCTCACGTGCAGCTGAAAACTATGCAAGCTGATTGGACGCAAATCCTGACGGGTTCAGTGGGAATTTTTTGCAAGTACGTATGTTTGCAATCTAACTCGCTTTGATCACTGCGTGTACAATATTTCCTTATACTGTTTCCTGGGAGCTGGAGGAGGAAGGGATACCTGCCTTGACCTTTAGGGGGTAGCTTTGCTTGTGGCTCTGAACACGTAAACCGGTTTATCTGCTATGCACTTTCTGAAGACACATTTCATAAGACATCAAGCAAGTGTGCAGTGGAACACAAATGATAACAAGAATCGTTGAGAGGCACGTCTTCTCAAAATCCTTTAACCACTTTTTGCAGTTCTGACTCCTCTTTTTGCTCGCGCTGGGCCCTCCAATTTTAGCGCCGGCCTCTAGATTTGCAAGTGCACCGCTCACAAGCCTCGGCGTAGCTTACTTTCTCAAGATTCTTGAAATTCCCCTCAAAAAACTGCATTCTGCCTGAGCGCAACCTGTGCAAATTTATCTGAGCTTTTGCTCCGGGATAAATTGGGTGGCGATGCTAAGGGACATGCTGTTACAATACACTAATGCGCCCTGTGTGGCTTTAATTCACAGTTGGCCCTGACATTAGAAAGGTCAGGGTGTTGTGCAACCAATCTGTTTTGCTGGGAAAGTCACTCTTCTGCATCGCTGCTTGCCTGCTGCACTTTCCAAAGTGAAAGATTGCAATTTTAGTGGTACACTTTCATCCTCTTCAGGGGCGGGGGGAATGACACCAGGTCATCGGAGCACCAAGACAAAGGAAGAGGAATTCTTTTTGGTTTCCTAACAGATCTTCAACAGAACCCTAGCAAATTGGTTTTTGAATTAGGCGGCACAGAGTTGCACCCTTCTAAACCCTTTGAGGTCAATGGGCTTTCAAGGGCGTAACTCTGTTTAGACTCGGAAGTATCAAGTGACTGGCTCCCAGCAACAGTTTTCCTTTTTGTAAAAAAACCCCAGGAATTTAGAAAACGTAAATAGTAATACGCTGATGAAAGCCGACCAGATGCAAAATTCAAAAACACTTTAGACATCACAGTAGATGTTTCTGCTTCTGGTAAGAATTGGGCTAATGTGAAATATATATTATTTAAGCCTAATCTAGGAGAAGGCAGCAATCTGCAGAATAAATATTAGACCATTTAAGATACCAGCAGTTGTGTAGAAATTAAAAAAAAGGCAAGTGGAAGAAATCTAATAGTGCCTGTACCTTTTCTTAAATAAGGACGATAAATTCTTCCCCCTAATCTTGCTAAAAACATAGGAGAGAGTCAGAAAAGGAGGAATCACAGAAGAAAAAGAGGACTCACGTTTCAAAATGTTTCTTCTTTCCAGCTCCTCAACAGCAGGTCTTTGGCTCAGTCTCCTGCGGAAGAAAACCAAGATGACGTTTTGTACCATTGTCCTTCTTTTTCACAAAAGTCCGCTTTGGGTCAAGAAAACAACCAATAAAAGTTGGCTTCGAGGTCAGAGCATTGTCAGCAACTCCAAAGCCTCAGCTGGGCTTTCTGTGCCATCCCTAAGGTTGAGCGTCTGTTTCCCCCCAGCGCGAAAAGTTCTGATCTAGTAGATTCCCCTTTCTGTCCAGACTGCCCTACTAACACACATTCCTCTGGGGGAGCAACGCCGGCGAGTTCGAGACGCTCCGAACCCGTTGCTAACCCGTCTCTTTTTATCCCCCTGGATTGCAGTTCAAGAGCTTCGAGCGAAGGCTCCCCTCGCCTCCCCTTGTCTCGGTTCACCGTGGCTTCGGCCGGGCGGAAAGGAGGGATCCGGCTCGCCCGCGCTGGCGGTGCCTCGATTTCAGCACCACGGACAGCTCCGCTCGCTCGCTCGCTGCCTGGACCGCCGCGTGCGAGTGGAGCTCCGCTTAGAGCCGCCCCAGCCTCAGCGGCCGCCCCCCTTTTTAACTCGCGCTGCTCGCAGATTGACTCTCGCCGCGATCAGATGGTCGCAGCGCCCGCCTAGGGAAGGAGGGGAGCCGCCCGCATCCGAAATGAGGCGCTCTGCCAGCCGCCTCCCCAGAGAGAGACAGAGACGCTCCGGCTCGGGGGCGGGGAGGAAAACCTCGCCGGCGAATCGGGCGCCCCCGCGCTTCGGAGAGGCTGCGATGCTGCTGGCTTCCCAGCCACAAAGCCCGGCGATGGCGCTGCTGGGGAGACCCGGACGGGGGCGACGGGGGAGCGGGCTTGGCCAGAGGAGGGCGGGGTGGTGGTGGTATGGTCTCTCGTGGGTATCCTCGCAACAGGTAGCCGGGAGGTTTGGAAGAC
>NW_015176037.1:93541-95040 GCF_001447785.1 Gekko japonicus | reverse complement strand
GGGGGGGGGGGCTGAGACCAGCTTGCTTGACTTTCTTTTCCTGATCAGGAAAAACATGCAAGGGAAGCTCGCCTGGAGGATATGAAGGCAGGGGCGGGTTATTAAAAAGCTGAATGCCAGGTGCCTGTCGAAGCCACAGGTTCTCCCAGGCTGATGTCCTGGGGCACCTGGAGGCAGGAAAGAGAAACTACTACTACTACTACTACTACTACTACTACTACTACTACTACTACTACTACTACTACTACTACTACTACTACTACTACTACTACTACTACTACTACTACTACTGTAGAAAAGAACAGGAGTCCAGTAGCACCTGAGAGACTAACAAAATTTATAGCAGGGTGTGAGCTTCCATGAGTCACTTCTCTCTTCTTCAGATAAAGTAAAGGTAAAGGTTCCCTTGCTCGAAAGCCAGTCGAATCTGACTCTAGGGTTGCGGTGCTCATCTCCGTTTCAAAGCCGAAGAGCCAGCGCTGTCCGAAGACGTTTCCGTGGTCATGTGGCCGGCATGACTAAACACCAAGGCGCACGGAACGCTGTTACCTTCTCACCGAAGTGGTACCTATTTATCTACTTGCAATTTCTTGCTTTCGAACTGGTAGGTTGGCAGGAGCTGGAACTAGAGACAGGAGCTCACTTCATCATGCGGCACCCGGGTCTCGAACTGCTGAACTACTGACCTTCCACAGCCTGCAGTTCAGCGTCTTAACCACTTGAGCCATCGCAGCTCCCTTCTTCAGATACCGTGCCACAAATTTTGTTAGTCTCTCAGGTGCTACTGTTAGTCTTTAAGGTGCTACTGGACTCTTTTCTGCTCCTACAGATAGGCTTCTTCAGGTAGCTGAAGAAGTGAGCAGTGATTCACAAAAGCTCACACTCTGCCACTAATCTTGTTAGGCTGTGATCACACTCGCTAAATAATCCACTTTCAATCCACTTTTGATGCACTTTCCAACTGGATTTTGCCAGTTCACACAATAAAATCCAGCTGGAAAGTGCATTGAAAGTGGATTATTTAGTGTATCTGATCACAGCCTTTGTCTACTGGATTCTTGCTCTTTTCTACTGCTCCAGACAAACACGGCTACCCAGTAGTAGTAGTAGGTAGAAGTAGGTAATAGCAGTAGTAGTAGGTAATAGTAAATAATAATGCTATAATAGATTATCATTATGATGATGATAATGTAGAAGGAGAAACTACCACTACCACCACCACTAACACTATAGTAGTCGAACAAAGTTTGAGTCCAGTGGCACCTTTAAGACCAACAAATTTCTATTCAAGGTGTGGGCTACTACTATAGTAGTAGACAATACTGACCTGACCTGGATAGCCCAAGGGTGGATTATTTAGTGTGTCTGATCACAGCCTTTGTCTTTAAGGTGCTACTGGATTCTTACTCTTTTCTACTGCTCCACACAAACACGGCTACCTACTACCCTTCTTGATTCATCTCGAGAAGAGTATCAGAGAAGGCTTCTCACATGATGGA
>NW_015176037.1:86360-93187 GCF_001447785.1 Gekko japonicus | reverse complement strand
GTAAATAATAATGCTATAATAGATTATCATGATGATGATGATGATGATGATGATGATGATAATGTAGAAGGAGAAACTACCACTACCACCACCACTAACACTATAGTAGTCGAACAAAGTTTGAGTCCAGTGGCACCTTTAAGACCAACAAATTTCTATTCAAGGTGTGGGCTACTACTATAGTAGTAGACAATACTGACCTGACCTGGATAGCCCAAGGTAGTCTGATCTTGTCAGAGCTCAGAAGCTAAGCAGGGTCAGCCCTAGTTAACATTTTTATGGGATCCCTAAGAAGTCCAGGCTTGCTATACAGGGGCAGCCAATGGCAAACCACCTCTCAGTGTCTCTCGGCTTGAAAACCCTTGACGAGGGGGGGGGAAGAGTAGATGATGATGATACTGATGATAGTAAAAGAGCTTTGCTTTCAGCCCTGTAGCTACTGTGGGGCATTACAGGGCTCTGCCCCCTCCTTCCTCTCCTCCGATATTTAAAAGGCCCTCCAACTTATCAGCAGGCCCTTTAATCTTGTTGGAGGGGAGGGAGAGGGGCGGCTGCCTGCTGCACGCCTTCCTTGAACTCCAAGCAGTGAATTTGCTGCTTGGAGTTCAGGGAAGGTGTGCAGCCACTCCTCTCCCTCCCCACTTTCCCCTCTCTCTATTCCCTCCCCTGATGCCCCAGAAAATTTCCCCATGCCCCTACTGAACTAACCACTTGAGCCACCGCAGCACCCAGTAGTAGTAGTAGGTAATAGTAGTAGTAGGTAGTAGTAGGTAATAGTAGTAGTAGTAGTAGGTAATAGTAAATAATAATGCTATAATAGATTATCATGATGATGATGATGATGATGATGATGATGATAATGTAGAAGGAGAAACTACCACTACCACCACCGCTAGTAAATAACACTATAGTAGTAGAACAAAGTTTGAGTCCAGTGGCACCTTTAAGACCAACAAATTTCTACTCAAGGTGTGGGCTACTACTATAGTAGTAGACAATACTGACCTGACCTGGATAGCCCAAGGTAGTCTGATCTTGTCAGAGCTCAGAAGCTAAGCAGGGTCAGCCCTAGTTAACATTTTTATGGGATCCCTAAGAAGTCCAGGCTTGCTATACAGGGGCAGCCAATGGCAAACCACCTCTCAGTGTCTCTCGGCTTGAAAACCCTTGACGAGGGGGGGGGAAGAGTAGATGATGATGATACTGATGATAGTAAAAGAGCTTTGCTTTCAGCCCTGTAGCTACTGTGGGGCATTACAGGGCTCTGCCCCGCTGCCCCCTCCTTCCTCTCCTCCGATATTTAAAAGGCCCTCCAACTTATCAGCAGGCCCTTTAATCTTGTTGGAGGGGAGGGAGAGGGGCGGCTGCCCGCTGCACGCCTTCCTTGAACTCCAAGCAGCGAATTTGCCGCTTGGAGTTCAGAGAAGGTGTGCAGCCACTCCTCTCCCTCCCCACTCTCCCCTCTCTCTATTCCCTCCCCCTCCCCTGATGCCGCACAAAATTTCCCCGTGCCCCCACCGACCCAAAATTTCTGGCTACGGGGCCGGTCGCTTTGGCGAGAACCATGAACGGCAGGCCAATTCCTTTCCCCCACTGCCGAGTACCCTGTCGACTCCAGGGGCTTCCCTAATGATGCCCGGAAATGACGATTGAGGAGAAGGGGCACGGGGGCTTCAGGCACAGGGGAAGGCAGCTAAGGTCACTTCTGCAGACCCTCTTCCATCTGCAGCTCTTAATTATTGGTATTATTAATAAAAAGGGTATTTGAAACACTTCATACCCATTTTTTCCAATAATCTTTACAACACTCTTGTAAGGCTGGTCAGTATTATCCCCACGTAACACTGGGGATAATTAGTGGCTTGCCACTGAGCCAGTTCATGGCAACAATGAGAGCAGAACAGGTAACGTCACAAGCCTGCGTAAAACCGTTATCCACTCCATCCGCATCTGATGAAGTGAGCTCTGCTGGAAATCAGTCCTGAAGGCCTAAGCAGAGTTACTCTAGTCTAAGCCTACTGGTTTCAATGGCTTTAGAGGGGTGTGTGTGACTCTGCATAGGGTCACGCTGTTAGTCGCTGTCAAACCCCACCCCACCCTTCAATCCCAGCAGATGCACAAATCATATTACAAGAAAAAACTGAAATATTACAAATTACGCAATGGGGTAAAGCTAATAATGACAACAAGAAGTAAGATTAACCTTTAAAAGGGGGAACCTAGGAAGAAACACACAGAAGTCCTAACAGAGCACAAGACCTGGAATGGACTCACCCTCCAGAAAACACCAGTTGTCACCATTATTTAATCTATTGCCCATAAGCCTTCAGAAACAGAACTGTTTTACCAAAAGGGAGGGTGTCTTGGAGCTAGCACTGAAACAACCCTATCCCAAATACCCTTGCATACTTCCTCTCTCCCTCCATAGCTGCTGCTGACAGGGGCGTAACATCTGCACTATGCTGGGGGCAGTAATATTGGGCAGGATACACTCTCAGCACACAGCTGCTATTTTCAGTGAGGCAGCCCCATGTTGATTCTCATGTGCAGTTGTGGTAACTGGGATTCGATCCAGACAGTTTCCGCTACCCGGGGTTTTCCAGGATTCAGTGCCCAGAGCCTTGTTACCCAGATGAACCAGCTTTCTGCAATCTCAAACGGCAAACAGTGACTTACACTCGGTGCTTATCTCCAAATCAAAAGGCCACATGACCTGCTGTTTGTGATCCTTGCCCTCGGCCCCATTTGAAATCCCAGCTAGTCTATGTAGGTTTTCTCTGGAAGCTTTACATGAGATTACGAAGGATATGTAAACTGGGTGGAGGGCCTTGGGAAGGAGGGGGATTAAATGCCTATCTAAGAATCGGAGGGAGATAAAAACAGGGCTCAGAGCGCTTATGAATATTAAGGCTTTGTGTGTTTACATACAGTTGGCAATAAGCCCCAGATTTCCTTTCTTTGAAACCCAGCTGTCCCCCATTTGTTCACGCACACAAAAAATTGCAATAAACAGGGATCTTATCGAAAAAGCAACAGAATCGACTATGTGGGACTCTCCCCCATCCTTTCAATTATTTCTAAAACAATTAAAAAGCAAAAACAGGCATCATTGGCCATGTTAAAATGGACATTTCAATCCCCCACCCCTGCAAACAAATCCCGTTGGGTGCAGCCTGAACTCGTACCTTGGTTTTACACTGACATGCATGTCTACGCAGTGTTACCAGCCTCCCTCTAAAGACACTGCTTGATTCCAGTCTAGGAGCACCTCAGAGACCAACAAGATTTTGCAGAGTATAATTTTTGACGGTCAAAGCTCCCTTCCTCAGAACACAACAACACAGTTCTTCAGACAGCCGCGTTAGAACTGCACGGGCAAAAGGAGCCTTTCATTGCCAGTTTGGTGTAGTGGTTAGGAGCACGGACTCTGATCTGGGAGAACTGAGTTTGATTCCCCACTCCTACACCTGCAGCTAGTGGCGTGACCTTGGGTCAATCACAGTTCTCTCAGAGCTGTTCTCTCATGAGCAGTCATCGAAAGAGCTCTCTCACCCCCAACGACCTCACAGGGTGTGTGTTGTGAGGAGGGGAAGGGAAAGGAGATTGTAAGCCACTCCTTCGAGTAGTGAAGGGCGGGATATAAATCCAATCTCTTCTCTTCTGTAAATTGCATGCACAATGGCTGCATTCTAGAGATACATCTCAGCCTCACAAGACAGATTCATGGAGAATAAGTCTTTCAATGGCTACCTGCCATGATGACTGAGGGGAAACTCCACATGCAGAGGCACTAACCCTCCAAATCCCAGAGCTGGGAGGCAACATCCGGGGAAGGCCTCAGCCTCTGTGCCCTGTTTTTGGCCCTCCAGAGGAACCGGTTGGCCACTGTATGAGACAGGATGCTGGACTAGATGGACTATTGGTCTGATCTAGCAGGGCTCTTCTTATGTTCTTATGGACGGGAGGCCAAGTCTATCCTTATGGCAAGGAGCAGACTTATTTCAGCTTTAGGGAAATGCTAGTTTCCCAGGCTCACAGAACCCCATCGTGGGCTCTGAGGACCCTACCTCAAAAGGAATTCCCAAAATGGAAATGAGAAAACCTTTCCTCAGCTCCATGGAATGTTGGACTCCAGAGTCTCAGGACCAAGAGAGGAAGAATACTGGCCATGAGATACGGTGAGGGCCTGCCGAGTAGTATCATGGCAACAAACTGGAACCTCCATTATCCGCATCAGTGTACCTCTGGACATTAGATGTCGGGCACATACTGTGAAGGAAGGCTACTGTGGGTCTCCTGCATGTATCTGGCTGTCCATGGTTAGAAACAGGACAGTGGACTTCGTGGATCAATGGTCTGATAAACATTTTGCTTCCTGGGCTGAGAAAAAAATACATCTACACACAGAAACAGAAAGGGGCATTGTGAGGAGAGGGCTGGCAGGTTAAGAAGAAGAGAGAAGAGATTGGATTTATACCCTGCCCTTCGCTCGGTGTCTCAGAGCAGCAGACAAACTCCTTCCCTTCCCTTCCCCACAACAGACACCCTGTAAGGTAGGTGGGGCTGAGAGAGCTCTGGGAGAACTGCTCTTGAGAGAACAGCTCTGAGAGAACTTGTGACTGACCCAAGGTCATCCAGCTGGCTGCATGTGGAGGAGTGGAGAATCGAACCCGGTTCTCCCAGATTAGAGTCCGCGCTCCTAACTACTACATCAAACTGGCTCACAACGCAATTCGTGTTTTTCTGTCTCTCTTGCTGCAGGTTTTTGTAACCTGGATGTGACCAGAGATATCAGCCGAAGGGCTTTTTGCCTTTGGGTTACAGCTTGTACCCAGGCCAGTCTGATTGACCATGTATATTTTTATTAATCTGCTTTGCATCCCCATCAGGAGAAAAGTGAGGTAAAATATGTTGAATAAATGAAGGAGGAGGAGGAGGAGATTGGATTTATACCCCACCCTTCACTCCCCAAAGGTGTCTCAGAGCGGCTTACAAACTCCTTTCCCTTTCCCTCCCCACAACGGACACCCTGTGAGGTAGGTGGGGCTGAGAGAGCTCTTGACAGAAACTGCTCTTTTTCAAGGACAGCTCTTATCAGAACTATGGTTTGCCCAAGGTCATCCAGCCAGGTGCAAGTGGAGGAGTGGGGAATCAAACCCGGTTCTCCCAGATTAGAGTCCGATGCACTTAACCACTACACCAAACTTTATTTTACTTCATTCATACTCCACCTTTCTCCCGAGCGAGGACCCAAAGTGGCTTACGACATTCTCCTCTCCTCCATATTATCTACCTGTGAGGTAGGTTAGGGTGAGAATGTGTGACTGGCCCAAGGTCACTCAGCAAGCTTCCATGGCACAAATGAGGATTCGAACCCGGATCTTCCAGCTACTAGCCTGACACTCTTAACCATTACACCACACTGGCTCTCTAATAAATAAATCTACCCATGAAACCTTGACCTGGATGGCCCAGGCTTGCCTTATCTCATCAGATATCAGGAGCGAAGCAGGGCTGACCCTGGCTGGTATTTGGATGGGAGACCCCCAAGGAATACCGGGGTCATGACATGGAGGCAGGCAGTGGCAAACCATCTCTGAACATCTCTTGCCTTGAGAACCACAGAATCACCGAGGTGGAAGGGGCCATACAGGCCATCTAGTCTAACCCCCTGCTCAGTGCGGGATCAGTCTAGAGCATCCCTGACCAGTGTTTGTCCAGCCGCTGCTGAAAGACTGACAGTGAGCCAGGTTTGCTATAAGCTGATGGCAAAACAAGAAAAGCAGGGTCAGCCCTGGCTACTCTTTGGATGGGAGACCGCCAAGGAAGTCCAAGTCTGCTGTGCAGAAGCAGGCAACGGCAAATCACATCTGATCCTGTCTTGCCTTGAAAACTTTACGAGGTTCCCACAAGTCTTCTGTGCCTAGAGGGCACTTTCCACCCCCACCCCCACCCCACCCATGAAGAGGCAAGTTGGCTGCAAATAAAATGGGGTGGGGTGGGGTGGGGAAGAGTAAGAGATAAGGTCTGTACTTGGCTGGACACATCGGGAGCAAACGGAGCCCTGTGACCGTTGCCATGACAATTGGGGGGGGTTTGCCTCAGACCCAGCTAGCAGCCGCTCAGATCCAAGAGGCAAAAACAGACAGATAGACCATGCCCGTTATCTTCTCAAGTGTTGCCCGCACCTCCAAGACTTGCCTCAGTTGCTTGGGTGGGCCCAGCAGGCCAAGCCAAAGGGTCTGTTTGTGGTACACGCTGGGAGAGCCAGCATGGTGTAGCGGTTAAGAGCAGCGTACTCTAACCTGGAGAACCGGGTTTGATTCCCCATTCCTCAACATGAAGCTTGCTGGGTGACCTTGGGCCAGTCACCTTTTTCTCAGAACTCTCTCAGCCCCACCTGCCTCACAAGGTGCCTGTTGTGGGGAGAGGAAAGGAAGGCGATTCTAAGCCACTTTGAGACTCCTTAGGGTAGAGAAAAGTGGCATACTCTAATTGGGAGGATTGAGTTTGATTCCCCACTCCTCCTCCACATGAAGCCTGCCGGATGACCTTGGGCCAGTTCCAGTTCTCTCCGAAATCTGTCAGCCTCATCTGCCTCACAAGGTGCCTGTTGTGGGGAGAGGAAGGGAAGGCATTGTAAGGTGCTTTGAGACTTCTTAGGGTAGAGAATAGTGGCAGACTCTAATCTGGAGAACCGGGTTCGATTCCCCCCTCCTCCTCCACATGAAGCCTGCTGGGTGACCTTGGGCCAGTCACAGATCTCTCCGAAATCTGTCAGCCCCATCTGCCTCACAAGGTGCCTGTTGTGGGGAGAGGAAGGGAAG
>NW_015176037.1:79686-84712 GCF_001447785.1 Gekko japonicus | reverse complement strand
TAATGCTTCTAGGTATGTTCAAAGACAAAGAAGAAGAAGAGACTGGATTTATACCCCGCCTTTCACTCGGAGACTCAGAGCATCTTTCAATCTCCTTCCCTTCCTCTCCTCACAAGAGATGCCCTGTGAGGTAGGTGGGGCTGAGAGAGCTCTGAGAGAACCACTCATGAGAGAACAGCTCTGACTTGTAACTGACCCCAGGTCACGCCAGCAGCTGCACGTCGAAGCGTGGGGAATCAAACCTGGTTTTCCCAGATTAGAGTCCGTGCTCCTAACCGCTACACCAAACTGGCTCCAGTGGCCGACCAGAAGCCTTGCTAGGCAAAAAATTCCCACCTGGCCCTGTCCACATTCTAAAAATCATCTGGTGGTGCCAGGAAAGGTGTCAGCAGGCACAATGGAGCCCACGGGCGCCATGTTGGGGACCCCTGACCTTTATATCCCTGACGATATGGAAATGTATAGTATAGCTTGATCTCGGATCGTCAGATCCTGCCAGCTAAGACCATTTACGTAAGTCTTGCTCTGGAGATGCTTGCCACTAAAGGTCAGGCGGATGAGCACCAAAGAAAGAGCCCGTTCTGTCATGGCACTGAAGGTGTGGAAGTCTCTCCTCGGGGAATTTCACTTCTGGGGTGAAATCTGTTGACTTTTGGGGGCTGGATTCGGGTAGCTTTGTTTCCCTCAGCATGCAGTAAATCTTTCCTGGCTATGGATATTTTATTCTGCTCACTTTAAGTTGATGTTTTAACTGGCCCTGCTGATTCTGTCTGACTATTGTCCTTTCGAAAGCTCTTTCTCTTGCGGCCGTTTTAGAAACCTTTAAAAATCTTGTGTTGTCTTTCATCAATTTTGGTGTCACAGGTTGCCTGCTACTGTATACTCTTCATATCTGCTCTTTTGTCGGTTTCTTGATACTATTTTAAATGCAGTTTTTCTTGTATATTCTTATATGGTTCTCGTGAGCCATTCTGGGAATGTTTTTACATGGAAGGATCAGCAGATAAGCCTCTTAATTACTTAATTTACCTTCTTAAACCACCCCAGACCACATGGAAGGTGGCCAGTTTCCAGGAGGTGGCTGGAGATCTTTTGGCATTACAGCTCATCTCCAGGTAGGGGTGTCAAGTTGGGCAACCTCTAAGCAGTGTTCCCTCTAAGCTGCGTTAGTGACGCCTGCTCCTTGGGAGGAAAGCGATGGCGAACCTAAACAGCATGATAAAAAGTAGAGACATCACCCTGCCAACAAAAGTCCGCATGGTCAAAGCAATGGTATTCCCAGTAGTCATGTATGGCTGTGAGAGTTGGACTATAAGGAAGGCCGAGCGCCGAAGAATAGATTCTTTTGAACTATGGTGCTGGAGGAGACTCTTGAGAGTCCCTTGGACTGCAAGGAGATCAAATCAGTCAATCCTCAAAGAAATCAACCCTGACTGTTCCCTGGAAGGCCAGATAATGAAACTGAAGCTCAAATACTTTGGCCACCAAATGAGAAGGGAGCACTCACTGGAGAAGACCCTGATGCTACTTATCATTGAAGGTCAAAGAAGACGGGGACGGCAAAGGATGAGATGGTTAGACAGTGTCATAGATGCAACGAACATGAAATTGAGCAAACTTCAGAGGACGGCGGAAGACCGGAAAGCCTGGCGTGATCTGGTCCATGGGGTCGCGAAGAGTCGGACTCGACTGTGCGACTGAACAACAACAACAACAACTTATCAAAAAGAAATGGACACTAAAAGGAGTCAGGAGGAAGTCCACCTCAGCTTTGCCCAGGGTGACCAAAAACGTACAATTGCAACTGCTGAAAGTCGACCACTAAAACAAACAAACAAACAAACAAACAAACCTAACCCAGATCCAAACTGAGTTGCATCCTGGTATTCCTTTTCTCCCAGGCAACAAACAACACTTTTGAATCGTTCAGCTGATCTGGAAAGTAATTGGTGCTTTGCAGCCAAGTTGCTTTTAATGCGACCCAGAAGTGTATGAAAGCACCGTATTTGCCTTGCAAAGATGATGAAGAAGAAGAAAAGAATTATGGAAATCGTAATTTGTGAGTGGGTTTGCTCATCTCGGCGCTCTGAGCCGCACAATGGCCGCCCCTACAGAGCCATTTCAGGGCCCCATTGCCACGACACGACTGTGCTCCCATGGGAGTTGTGCATTTAGCTCCCTTTGGAAAATTGTTTTTTACAACCAACCCCGCCCCCCCCCCCCCTGCGCCCTTCCCCGGCTGTGATAATGAAAGCTGTGGGCGTGCTCCAGCTGAGCTCTGCTGCTCATCTGGTTGCTGCCCTGCAGAGAACAGAACTTCTCTGCGAGGTAACATGCTGCTCCAGGTGTTGGCCCCCCACCAGATAGACCCTCCAGGTTCATTTGTCACTTGCCCGGTTAATTACCACATGAATTCTCTTGCAAGGAGGAAAAGACCGGCAAATGTAACAGACCTCTGTTCCTTGTGCCAGTTTGGAGTAGGGGTTAAGTGCATGGACTCTAATCTGAGAGAACCAGGTTTGAGTCCCCACTCCTCCACTCGCAGCTGCTGGATGACCTTGGGCAAGCCGTAGTTCTGGCACAGCTGTTCTTGAGAAAAAACAGTTTCTGTCAGAGCTCTCTCAGCCCCACCTACCTCACAGGATGTCTGTTGTGGGGAAGGGAAGGGAAAGGAGTTTGTAAGCCACTCTGAGTGAAGGGCAGGGTATAAATCCAATCTCCTCCCCCTCCTCCTCCTCTTCTTCTTCTGGAATGAAGCTCTAGGATTTCAGGGCTGGATGCAAGAAAGAGGGAGTTGGAGTAGTGCACATCAGTGCAGAGAACAGAGGACAGTGGCGGGCTGGGGTTCCAACCTCTAGGCGGGGCAGGTACATAGCTACGGTGGGGCATTTTGGGGCCATGCCCCCTCACCTGGTATCCACACCCCACCGCACCTTTGCTGCCAGCCATTCCAGAGCCTCACAGCCCCTACCTCACCCATCCTCAGTGCTGTAAATGGCCTTCCATAGGGCAGGGCACACTTCAGCTGACTGCAGCTGCAGAAGCAGGAAGAAAACCAGCGAGCCCACACCTCTCTGAATGTTTGAGAGATGCAGGGGGAGGTCTTCTTGTCTCCCCGCACCCCTCTCTCTCCACCCCCCAGGTTTCCTGAAGCCCCACCAGCCAGCATTATGCCCCGCTGGAGTCTCTCCCCTTCACAGACCCTGCCACCCCCAGGCTCCACCCCAAAGTCTCCAGGGATTTCCCAACCCAGAGCGGGCAATCTTAGCTGCAGGCATTAGGGGAAGTACATCTGCAGACAATCTTACGCTCTGGAGCCTCTGAGATGTTTTGAGAGCCAGTTTGGTGTAGCAGTGAAGAGTGGCGGACTCTAATCTGGAAAGCCAGGTTTGATTCCCCCACCTCTCCACATGCAGCCGGCTGGGTGACCTTTGGTCAGTCACAGTTCCCTCAGAGTTCTCTCAGCCCCGCCCACCTCACAGGGTGTCTGTTGTGGGGAGAGGAAGGGAAGGTGATTGTAAGCTGGTCTGAGACTCTGAGTGAAGGGCAGGGTATAGATCCTCCTCCTCCTCCTTCTCCCTTGAGTATTAATGTTGTAATGTTTTCCAGAAGCCATAAGGGGACTTTTTTTTTTTGCTTTACCAGTTTTATCCCTCCTAGGTTACTACGGAATCATTGTAGAACACCCCCGATACTCTTAAATCACAGCTTAAGCTTGCTACTAAGCCATCTTTGCCATCTGAGGCCCAAGTATTCCGGCATTCGTGGTATAATAATTCTTCTCGGGTTTTCAGAATTGGCATGGTAACGGGAGAGCTAGGAACATGTTTTCTTCTTGCAATAATTCTGGGTGTGGAACAGCGGTCATTGCAGGTGTGGAGGGGGAGGTATTTGTGAATTTCCTGCCTTGTGCAGGGGGTTGGACTAGATGACCCTGGAGATCCCTTCCAACTCTATGATTCTATGGTTCTAATAAAAATCGGGATTCTCAGGAAGACAAATTCTGTGACTGATACCAGATTCCACATACATAGGTTTGTCAGCCACTGGGTGGCACCTGGAGATCTCCCACTATTACAATTCACCTCCAGATGACAGAGACCAGTTCCCCTGATGAAAACGGATGCTTTGGAGAGTGGGCTTAATGGCATTATAGCCTGCTGAGGCCCCTCCCCTCCCAACCCGGAGCTGGCGACCTACACATACAGCATAATCCATGCAGGTATGTGCTGATGTCCTAAAGAGGAATCCAAAGAGACTTGGAGTTTAAGGGCTCTTTATTTTGGATAAACCCAGAACTAACTTATTCGGAAGATTTCTGACTCTGATGCTGAAAGGTTTGGAGGAATCTGACTCGAAAGTTACAGAGAAGATGATTTCAACTGCACATAAAAAAGAATTACCTGCAAAAAACCCCAGTATTCTTTGAACAGCAGTGCATTGCCACAAAGGCTGGTGAGCCGGCAGGCAAGTTGGATGAAGGGAAGGGTTCTTGAAACGGCTTTATTCATCTGCCCAGAGAAGACTCGCCTCTGGGGTTAGAGGAAATAGAAACATACACAATCATTTTGGGATGGGGGGGGAGGCCAAATCCCCCCTGGAGCACACATGTATTATAAAGCGTAATAGCGCTGCATTTCCCATGAGCCAGTGTCTCACTGCAGCTCATCGGGAGGAGAAGGCCCCCGCATCGGAGCCTGGCATCTCTCTTCCTGCAATAGCATGCACAATTCAACGGGGAGGTTATTTTCATGCGAGCTATTAGTAGCAATGGCGAGGAATCATGCCAGGCTTTGAATCAGTACGGCAGGTGCTGCCTTGCTTTATTTCCAGCGTGCAATTACGGGTAAATCCTGCCGATGGGGGAACTCACTCAAAAGCAGCACATTCTCAACATCTGTGGCCAAGCCTGAAGACATGTTCGAAGGGCTTGCTGTGGGGGATTTCCTGCTATCCCTGAGTCTTGTGGATGTGGTTTTATTGGCAGAACAACAGCATATGTTCCTTTTGGGGGGGTATTCTGCAT
>NW_015176037.1:9384-79511 GCF_001447785.1 Gekko japonicus | reverse complement strand
AGTCTCAGAGAGGCTTGCAAACTCCTTTCCCTTCCCCTCCCCACAACAGATACCCTATGAGGTAGGCAGGGCTGAGAGAGCTCTTTCGAGGACTGCTCCTGAGAAAACAGCTCTGACAGAACTACGGCTTGCCCAAGGTCATCCAGCAGCTGCAAGTGGAGGAGTGGGGACTCAAACCCGGTTCTCCCAGATTAGAGTCCATACACTTAACCACTACACCAAAGTGGCATGATAGCCTGCCTCTGCCTCCTGACCTTTGGTGGTCTCCGATCCAAATATTTGCCAGGGTCGGCTCTGCTTAGCTTCTGAGATCTGACAAGATCAGGTTTGCCTGGTCTATCCAGGTCAGGACCACAGGACACGTTCTCAGTCCACGGCTGCTGTGACTTTCGCTGTTGCTACAGAATTAGTCCTTCATTGTGGTAACAAGGGTTGCCAGCCCCAGCCTGATCTTGTCAGGTCTCAGAAGCTAAGCAGGGTCGGCACTGGCTAGGATTTGGAGGGGAGACCTCCAAGGAAGTCCGGGGTCACTATGCAGAGGCAGGCAAGGGCAAACCACCCCTGAAGTCTCTTGCCTTGAAAAACCTACAGGGTCACCTCACCATGACTTGATGGGGGGGAAACTCTGGGTTGGAAAGTTCCTGGAGATTTGAGGTAGAGACTGGGGAGAGCAGGATTGGGGGAGGGGAAGGACTTGAGTGGGGTATGATGCCATACGGTCCACCCTCCAAAGCGTCCATTTTCTCCGGGGGAACTGAGCTCTGTCTGGAGATCAGTTGAATTCTGGGAGATCTCCAGGCCCAGTTTGGAGGTTGGCAACATTAGTAGTTTAGTATTACTTGGACAACAATGAATGTAGAAGGGTGGAACTCTGGTTAGGACTGCACTGTTTAGGAATGCAGCATACATTGTGGATGCACAGATATGGACACACAGAAACCCAGGTTCAGTCCCCGAGATCACTATTTAAAGAGCCTGGATTGGAAGAAGAAGAAGAGATTGGATTTATACCCTACCCTTCACTACCCGAAGGAATCTCAGAGCAGTTTACAGTCTCGTCTCCCTTCCCCTCCCCACAACAGACACCCTGTGAGGTAGGTGGGACTGAGAGAGCTCTTTTAAGAACTGCCCTTGAGAGAACAGTTCCAAAAGAACTTGTGGCTGACCCAAGGTCACACCAGCAGCTGCAAGTCAACGAGTGGGTTAATCAAACCCAGTTCTCCCAGATTAGAGTCCATGCTCCCTAACCACTACACCAAACTGGCTCTAAAAAGCTTTGGAGGAACCTAGATTTTGGTCCGGGGGTGAAATTCCTAAGCATGATGGGTGTCTATTTGCCCTTGGTATCTTTCAGGAAGCGGAAGGAAATCAAGTGATTTGTACCTGGACCTCTCGCCACCACCCATAGAAGCTGAGTACCAGTCCAAGCCAAATGTGTGAACTGGACATACAAACCAGGTTAAAATCCTCCCTGAAAGATGCCTACCCTGAGGCCTGAGGCCTGTCCCTCAACCAAACTACAAAGCCCATTTCATCCTTTCCTGTGTAATGCAGGAGATCCATAGGGTTGCCAGGTCCCCCACCCCCCGTGGCCACCAGCAGTGGGGGGGGCAGTGGTGGGGGGTTGGGGCTGCTGGCTCCAGGTTGGGAAACTCCTGGAGATTTGGGGGTGGAGTCTGGGGAGGACAGGGACCTCAGTGAGGTACAACGCCAAAGAGTCCACCTTCCAAAGCATCCATTTTCTCCAGGGGAACTGATCTCTGTAGTTTGGAATTGGCCTGTAATTCTGAGGGATCCCCAGGCACATCAATGGCGATGCTCTGGTTTTTGGGCAAACCTCTATGGTAAAATTGTCCTCACACCATAGAGTTTTGCCCAAACCGAGGAAGCAGCCAGCCCAGTGGAAAAAAGATGCCAGAAACCGCCGAGAAGGGAGAAAAAGCCGAGCCAGAAAAAGACGCAGCGGGCCCACCACAGGGTGCTGGTAGGAAATCCCCACCCTATAGCATGTGGCCTTAGTTAGGGTAAATAGTTCCTAGAACACTCCTGTAAAACCACCCAGAGACCCCTAGGGGTTAGGGCAGTATAATAAGTCGAATAAATAAATAAATAAATAAAAATCCAGAGCATCCCCCCCCCTCCTGATATCACCGATGTGCCTACGTCAATTCCGGGTGACATTGGCATGTTGCTCCGTGTTGTTGTTGTGGGGGGGATTTCCTCCCACCAGACAGCTGGCCAGCAGTGGACAGGAACCCACAAAACCAGGAGATCCCCTCCCCCAACTGGGGACTGGCAACCCAGATCAGAGCAAGGCTGTTAACAACAGGACATTTTGGAGGACATTCAGTGATAGGGTCCGCATAAGTTGGAAGTGACTAGACGGCACTCAACACACATACGTATGATCGGGCTTCAAATCCAGATGTCCCGATCTGGAGACGTGCAGAGTGCTCTGCCCTTGCAGTTCAGAAAGGAGCTCCATCCCCCAAATAAAGAGGCACGGCATCCATATAAGGCTGACACACAGGGGTTTTGATGCCATTTCATGATGGATTGCCCAGAGAGAACAATGCGGCCCTTAGAGTTACATGTCCGAACGATCCCATACTAATTGATTTGGATGAGCGTATATGTTACAAGGTAGATTGAGAAGGCCGATAATAATTCTCAAGCACGCTCGGGGAGGTAGTCTAACAGCTCTCGGAGGTCAGAGGGATCAGACGGCTTTCTCCTGGGATGGATCACGTTCCCGGCAGAGGGTTTTTTGTGCTATGAAATCTAATGGGGTCGTATCTATTAGCCTTTGTGAGCTGGCTACATAGGAACCCCCAATATGAATTGGGCTGATACTTGCGTCGCCAACTCTGGGTTGGGAAATACCTGGAGATTTGAGGGTGGAGCCTGGGACAGTGGGGTTTAGGGAGGGGAGGGGCCTCAGCAGGGTATAATGCCATAGAGTCCACCTTCCAAAGCAGCCATTTTCTCCAAGAGAAGTGAAATACATGTCTTAAATAAATAATTGGTAATTTATGTCATCTGGAGATTGTAATTCGGGGAGATCTCCAGGCTCCACCTGGAGGTTGACAACGCCTAGCCGATAGAGCAAATGGACCACAGACTAGCAGGTATGCCTCACAGGCCAGGAAGGCCTTGAGAAACAATCATGCCCAACAATGGCACTCTACATCGGGGGCCCCTGAAAGCTCATTTGTCATTTGATTTTTCTCATAGAAATCCTTCTTGGTCAGCACAAGTAAGGCAACCGCTGACTTGCATATTAAAAAACAAAAACCTGAGGCAGTCTATAGGGGCTGATGTATAGAAGAGAGGAAATGAATTATTCAGTTGTATTGGAAGGAGGTGGATCTGTTTCCCCCCCTGTAAATATACATACGCATTTTCAGAATGGCCATAAATCCCTCTTAGAACTGGGAACTAGTAATGAGGGAAGTGCTTAGCGTGTACACCCTGAGGCTCATAATTCTGATATTTTTTAAAAAAATGTGCTGATGCCCCCAAACCAGAGCTGTACCTTTTACAGCCACTTAGAGAAAGACTTCCCGGGAGGTGACGTTCTCTTTCGAAAAACTCCCCAGGGGACTGTGTGCTTTTCAGAACTGGCATTCCCATTTTAGAAACTGAACAGGAAATGGGTTCTTAAGCAGGGCTATTTTGGGGCAGGAACACACAGGAACGGAGTTCCGGCTGGCTCCCAAGTTGGCCATGCCCAGCAGGAACTCATTTGCATAATAGGCCACACCCAACAGCAGAAACTCATTAGGACTGGCTACATTAGGGGTGTGTGGCCTAACATGCAAAGGAGTTCCTGCTACAAAAAAGCCCTGGGTTTTGACAACAAACAAGGTAAACAGAATAAGTAGGGAAAACGTGGGTGTGGCTGGATGACCACACTTCTGGTAACATGGGGGTGCAGCCTAATGTGCTAATGAGCTGTGCTGTCAGGGGTGTGGCCCAATATGCTACTGAGTTCCTGCTGTTGGGTGTGGCCTATTATGCTAATGAGTTCCTGCTGGGCTTTGTCTACAAAAAGAGCCCTGTTTAAGGGACATGTCACCTACATTTGGGGTGCAGAGCAGAGTCACTTAGGGTTGCCGACTCTGGGTTGGGAAATTTTGGGAAGGGGGGGAGCCTGGGAGGGGAAGGACATCAGCAGAGCACAATGCCATAGAGTCCGTCCTCCAAAGCAGCCATTTCTTCCAGGGGAACAGAGCTCTGTAATCTGGAAATCAGTTGTAATTCTGAGAGCTTACCAGCCCACACCTGGAGATCAGCAGCCTCAGAGCACCAATGTTTCCAGGCTCCTGCTGCACACTAGGTTTGGTTTTGTTGTTGTTGTTCAGTCACACAGTCGAGTCCGAGTCTTCACGACCCCATGGACCACATCACGCCAGGCCCTCCTGTCTTCTGCCGTCCTCCGGAGTTCGCTCAATTTAATGTTCGTTGCATCGATAACACTGTCTGACCATCTCATCCTTTGCCATCCCCTTCTTCTTTGACCTTCAATCTTTCCCAGCATCAGTGTCTTCTCCAGTGAGTGCTCCCTTCAGCTTCAGGATCTGGCCTTCCAGGGAACAGTCAGGGTTGATTTCTTTTAGGATTGACTGATTTGATCTCCTTGCAGTCCAAGGGACTCTCAACAGTCTTCTTCAGCACCATAATTCAAAAGCAACTATTCTTCGGCGCTTGGCCTTCCTTATGGTCCAACTCTTGCAGCCATACATTACTACTGGGAATACCATTGCTTTGACCATACAGACTTTTGTTGGTAGGGTGATGCCTCTACTTTGTATGGTTTGCCATCGCTTTACAGTCACTTCTACATAGGGCTGCCAGGTCTCTTCGTTACTACAGCGGGTGAATTTGGGCAGGGGCATTCCATGGGTGAGTGGGGACATTGAACGAAGTCCCTGATGTGTTGATGTCACACGGAAGTGATGTCATCACATCGGGGCATCGCACGGGGACACTCTGATATTTGGGTGAAACTCTATGGTTTTTCCACCCTCAAAACCATAGAGTTTGTCCAAATACCAGAGTGTCCCCACGTGATGTCCCGGACATAATGACATCACTTCTGGGTGATGTCATCGTGTTGGGGACATTGCACAGTGATGTCCCTGTTTGGGGGGGGGGTTCCCCCACCTGCCAGCTGGTCCGCAGTGAAGGGAAGCCCCCGAAACTGGGGGGTCCCCAGCCCAGACCCGGGCTGGCAACCCTACTTCTGCCATACAGCATTCAGAGATGGCAAAAGGAGGGAAAGCCTCTTGCAGTGTGGCTGAGAAACCCCCAAAGCCCCACCCCAAGCATGATAAGAAAACAGGGTAACCTGCTCCTCCCAAAGTCTGTCCCCTGCCCCCCCCTAACATTCTCTTGGTTTCCCTGCTCTGGTGCACATGGGAAAGAAGAGCCAGAGCATTTTAGTGACAGACAGGAGGGAAGGGAAATAAGACGAGGGTGGGGATATACAAACATCGGCTCAGCAGGAACTGGGCATCAGGAATATTGTGAGAAATGGAACAGGAAGAACGAGGGCAGTCCCACAAGGTCGCACAGTCACAAGCAGAGGGACAGTGTGTCGTGTAGCGGTTAGAGTGTTGGACTAGGATCTGAGAGACCCAGGTTCAAATCCCCACTCATCCATGGGAGCTCATGGGGTGACCTTGGGGCAATCACACACTCTCAGCCAAACCTACCTCACAGGGTTGTTGTGAGGACAGAATGGAGGAGAAGAGAACAGCGTAAACCTCTTTGGAAGCAGAAATCACATGGATTATTTCTCTCTCTGAATGATCATAGTTCATTTATTGATTCAGCAATGTTTCATGGCACCTCTCCAGGTTTCTCGGCCTCTTGTGTGTCTTGTGTTGAGGCTCTGATAGGCCTACTACCATCTAATGAATAATACAGCTGAGGGTTTTGGACAGACCTGTAGCTACAGTGCGGCATCTCGGGGCTATGCCCCCCAATTTACTATCAATGCCCCATGACTTCCCATCCAGCCAAGGGTCCCCAAGCAGTGGCAAGTTCAGGGAAGGAGCCAAGTATTCCTGCACAGCTGCCTGGCATGAAGGGCCACTTACGGTGGCCACGTGGAGCCAGACAGCGCCTCTCTATTTCCCCCCAGAAACTGGATTAAGGCCCCGTTCACACGGCGAATTTGCCGCGGGAGAGCCATGATTGGATGGCAGATTTTCTAGGCACGATCACACCACAACATCTGGCGAGTGGAGCGCACCCGTGGCCAATGTTCCCTCTAAGCTGTGGAGTCTTGTGAGCAAAAATTCTACTTTGTGAGCTACTGGCATTAAAGCTGTGAGCGAGTGATTTGGCTACTGCATAACTTAGTTTGCTCTGGAGCCCTCCTTCCTGAGCGAAGACAAAAATGTGTGAGCTGGAGGCTAAAAAATGGAGAGCTAGCTCACACTAACTCAGCTTAGAGGGAACACTGCCTGTGGCCAACCTGTGGCATGCCGCCGAAAATGTGCAATAAAAAAATACCTCCTCGAAGGTAGTAGCAAATGGTTTGCCACGGGCTGCCTCCAGACTCCCTTGGGGTGATCGTGCCGGCACGGCTTTTCCCTCCAGCCATCTTCGTTGCAGCGCGCACGCCGAGGGGCGGAACCGTGGGTTGCCACCAACGTGTCTGATTGCATTGTCGCGCGGCTAATTGCAGCACCGCAAATAGCCACGCCTCCCCCCCCCCGCGTTTTCTGGCCCTTTACCTTTAATTCGATTAGCCAGTGCCCCCTAAGAAATTTAAATGCCCCCTGGCTTAAAAAATCCTGGCTACGGGCCTGGTTTGGGATACTCCTCCAAAGAGTTCAGGGCAGCTTACAAAACTTCCTTTTGTTCCTTCCCAGTTTTATCCTCACAACACCTCTCTTAGGTAAGTGAGGCTGAGAGAACCTTTCAGAGCATCCCTGCAGCAGGAAGGATTTGGGTCCACAGAGTGCAACCTCCCCTCTCCCTCTGCATCTCAAAATTCCTACCTGAAGTTCTGCTCCTGGGGGATGGGGGGCTCCCAAATAGCATTTGGGGCAGGTGTGTTGGGCTGCTGTGGGAGAGGTGAGGCCAGGAAGTCATGGCCAGTGAATGGAAACGCTACAGTGGATCCAAACCAGTGCCTGGCCCAAGTCTTCATGGCTAGGGTGGCCAGCTCCAGCTTGGGAGATTTGGGGGTGGAGCCTGAGGAGGGCGGGGTTTAGGGAGGGGAGGGACTTCAGTGGGGTATAATGCCCTAGAGTCAACCTTCCAAAGCAGCCATTTGCTCCAAGGGAACTGATCCCTGTCACCTGGAGATCAGTTGTCATCCCAGGAGTTCTCCAGCCACCGCCTGGAGGTTAGATAGCAATACATGAGAGGTCACGGAAAAAGCTGTTGAGAAGAACCAAAATACTGCTGTGATATAATGTACATGTGAAGAAACTGAGAAGGAAATACTTAGAACTGAACTTTGGCACGAGTACTTCATTTATTTAGAGAAGAAGAGAAGAGATTGGATTTATACCCCGCCCTTCACTCCCCAAAGGTGTCTCAGAGCGGCTTACAAACTCCTTTCCCTTCCCCTCCCCACAACAGACACCCTGTGAGGTAGGTGGGACTGAGAGAACTCTGACAGAAACTGCTCTTTTTCAAGGACAGCTCTTATCAGAACTACGGCTTGCCCAAGGTCATCCAGCCAGGTGCAAGTGGAGGAGTGGAGAATCAAACACGGTTCTCCCAGATTAGAGTCCACACACTTAACCACTACACCAAACTGGCTATCGTTTAAAACATTTGTCCATTTTAACCTTTGCATGTATGTGTTGATATGAGTGCGCTTAGTATTATAATTGACCATGCAATGTTATGCTGAGTAATTATATCATGGCCATATTTTGGTTCTTCTTAACCACTCGGTTCTTCTTAGCCACAAACACTGGCTGAGCCAAGATCTGGAGAAAACCTGCACGAGATCTCAAGGCCGATGTCTCTGGTCTTCACAGAAGAAAACTCTACCCAACAATCCACACAGCACAGCATCCTTCCCTCAGAGAAAGAGAATCGGCAGCAAACTAATATCTCTCGGCCACACAGAAACAACTACAGCAACCAGCTCTAAGTTCCTGCTTGATGTTTCTGATGCAGGAATGAAAACAACCCAAACACTTAGATGAGGAACCTGACAGATTCATCCTTAATGTGTTACCAGAGAGGAGGAGAAGTGGGCAGGTTGTAAGTAAAATGTCTGTCACCGAAACACCAGCAAAAATAATTGTGATAGGAACTTTTAACAAGAGACGGCTGGCATAGGCATTAATAAATGAAACTGCAAATACCCGATGGCGTAACTTGAATCTGCTCTGAAGCAGGAGAAAGTTCAGTGAGAGGAGATGCCATCAGTTCCCCTATTTACTCTGGTGTTTTAGAAGTCCGGGGTAATCTGTGAGCAGTGTTCCCTCTAAACTGAGCTCATGTGAGCTAGCTCACAGTTTTTTAGTCTCTGGCTCACACATTTTTGTCTTAGCTTAGGAAGGATGGCTCCAGAGCAAACTAATCCATACAGTAGCCAAATTGCTCACTCACAACATTAATGCCAGTAGCACACAAAATAGAATTGTTGCTCACAAGACTCCACAGCTTAGAGGGAGCATTGTCTGTGAGTATCTCCTGCTGGCTTATTCCGTCCAACCCACCATCTCTCCAGGGATTATCAGCCTCCTGGACACCATTCCACTTTCTGATCATCAGGACAGCACTTCAAATAATTTCTTTTAATCCAAGAGAGAATGAGATCTAACTACAGCAATAACACTGGTTACCGATCAGCTCCCAAGCCCAATTCAAAGTGTCGGTTTTGTCCTGAAGGACAAAAGGACCGTCTTCTCCCATCTGTTCTTGCCTGGAAATTAATATCACAGCAATAATATTTTATCGCTAGACTCATGCCACTGTAAAAGAAATTTAAAAAGTAAAACAACAAGGGACACACCAATGAATGGTGGAAAGTACAGAGTGGGCCGGATGACCTAGATGTAGATGTGGGAGTGGCCTACAAGGGGTGGGGGAAAGGGCAGGGGAATCACTGGGAATCTGTATGCTTTTGAATTACCTTCAGCTTGGAAGCGAAGCAAGGGAAAAACCGGCAGAAAAGCACTCTCAGAAAACCCGGGGAAACGGCGAACAGAAAGAGAACTGAGCGCTGAAGGGAGGGAAAATAATGCAGAATGAAAAAGAAAACCCAACAAGCACGCACAGTGAAAGCGAGGCAAAACACCTGTGCATAATAGGCCTTATTAAAAAAAAAAGTCAGCAATCAGAGATGCCAAGCTAAGAGTTTCTTCAGTGAGTCCTTAAATGAGGAAGCATTTTCTTGGATTTCTCTTACGTTGCTCACTTGAGCGTGAGAAGCAGGGCCGTTTCACATATGCATGTTCAGTATTTGATGACTGCAGCATGTTCAAATGAGCCATCACAAACCACCCTTTGAGCATAATGCTTTCCCGCGAAATCTGTCCATGTGTTCCGCCACCAGCCATCAACTGCACACCAAACCAGTGGAACCAGTGTTGTGTGAAGTGACTGCATGCCTAGATACAAGGACACCCTTGAGAGTGTATCTGTACCACCATAAATACTAGAATCACACTTCTCATAAACTATCTAGAAGAAGAAATTGGTACCCGAGACCCTAGTGCCATGTGACAGAGTGAGCTCCCGTCTCTGGCCCCAGCTCCTGCCAACCTAGCAATTCGAAAGCAAGAAATTGCAAGTAGATAAATAGGTACCACTTCGGTGGGAAGGTAACAGCATTCCGTGCACCTTGGTGTTTAGTCATGCCGGCCACATGACCACGGAGAATTCAGCGCTGGCACTTCAGCATGGAAGCGGAGATGAGGACAGCCCCCTAGAGTTGGATTCGTCTAGCTTTCGAGCAAGGGAGACCTTTACCTTTTACCGCATTCTGGGTACTTTCTGTGCATACACTGAATCATGGCATGCTAGTCATTCTGACCACAGACACTTGGTAGGATAAGGTCAGATGGAGATTTGGGAGCTGCGGGTGGAGGCCAACTGAGCCTGCCTAGAGCCTGCCCTGGTGGGGAGGGCGGGGTATAAATTGAATAAACAAACAAACAAACAGTGATACAGCTGCCCAGTCTTAGGGACACCAGGACTGTTCATTACAGGCATGGGTATTGCGTTGAGACAGTGGGTGAAAAAATGACATGCAGATCTTACGCGCTCCCATTAAATGTGTGCGAGGGCCTCTGAAAAGGTCTATTTTTTCCCTCCATTGAAGTGGAATGCCAAGAACAGCCCCGTGCGGTGCGAGCACTCACAAGCATCCTCAATGAACCGAGCTATTTATAAAGAAGCCTCTTGGCAGCTGATGACGGATTTGGAAGGATAAAAAGCACATCTGCGATGCTGACCAGGTAGGCAGAAGTTCTCGTGCAGATGGTACGGCACGTCTCTCCGAAGGGGAGTGGCGGCCACGCGCCTGTGCCTGCCCAAGGCAGCCATTACCGTGGTCTCTGGGTGGCCCCGTTCTTGACAGGCTGCCTCAAACTGCAGTGTGGGGTTCTCTCCGGGGTTTTTTTCTTAATGACTGCAGTAGATTTGCAACAAGTACGATTCTCTCCCCCCCCCCGCCCTTTCACAGCAAGAGGCAGAAACTGGGGATGTGACTCTAATTATAAAAGCTTCGAGGAGCACACAGAACCCTGCATGGACCGAACTGACGCCCACGTACGCGCTAAGATCACAGGCGTCTTCTGACAGTGTTTCCCTGGCAACGCAGATAGCTCCCAATAGTCTCCCGTACCGATGCTGCCTTTTTTGGATCCGGGGATCTCCCTCCTTACACGTAGCTACCGAACCGCCAAGCTGTTCTTGGATTCTCTCTGAAATACTATTGTTAGCCCAGTTGCTAGGGCAATACAGAATATTCTAGTCTATTCTATGTTATATTCAAATAGCCACCTGTGGCCACCATCTGTGGATCGCTAAATCCACAAATCGGGGCCACGTGGAGGCTAAATAGATTCTTCTGCACCCTTGGGGAATTCCCCAAGAGTGCAGACAAATCTTAAATTTAAAAAAGGCAGATTTAAACCCCACTCCCTGAAAAAAAATACAATTGTGTTGTCTGCACATGTGCAGACAATGCACTTCAGGAAACAGATGTAGCCAGCTGCTGCAGCAGAGAAGGCTGCTAGCCACTGCTCTAGGCCCAGCAGTGGCAGAGCACACTAGCAGCCACTGAGGGTCTGGTCATTACTGCCTTGCATGGAGAGATGCGGACACCGGCAGCCGCTTCGGAGCCAAGTGTTGCAGTGGTGGATACCAACAGTCACTGCTGGCCTGGGATGGGTGGCAGATGCTGACTGCTGGGCTCAGTGTTTGTTGTGGAGCCTGGCACCTCACTGGCTCAGTAATGGGGGGGGGAATAAGGGAGACATGTGGGCAATGTTCCCTCTAAGCTGAGTTAGCGTGAGCTAGCTCACAGTTTTTTAGCCTCCGGCTCACACATTTTTGTCTTAGCTCAGGAAGGAGGGCTCCAGAGCAAACTAATTTATGTAGCAGCCAAATCGCTCGCTCACAACTTTAATGCCCAGTAGTGCCAGTAGAATTTTTGCTCACAGGACTTCACTGCTTAGAGGGAGCATTGCTCATGGTCCCACCTCTTGTTCTATTCTATTCCAGAAGGCATAATTAATTTCTGGGAATCGCATCCACAAGATAACGGCGATGGCTGGGTGAGAAAAGTTGAACACATTTTTGATCTGAGTTTGAGTCCAGTGGCACCTTTAAGACCAACAAAGTTTAATTCTGGGCATAAGCTTTTGTGTTCGGCAATTCTGCATAACTTCATAGCCCTCCGTGAGAAGCTGCAGTCAGACCAGGACGATGCCAGCCCCAGAAAGAGACCAGGAGGACGGCAGACCAGGGAACGAGGAAACACTGCTGACAAGGCCCAAGTGCGGCCACGCTGGCATGCAAACCGCCCCGTGCAATGCGAGCGAGCGACTGCCTTTGGCTTTGGCAGCCACGCCGAGAACAGAGAGTCCAGCGCCAAGAGAGTCCAGAGTCCCTGATCCAAAGCTGGCCGGGCTTGCACTCCAGTCAGCTGAAGCGCTGACAGGCCCTTTGGCTGAGGGGCACTTTGCAAATGGAACGAGAGACGTGTGCTCCCCACTCTTCCTTCCTTGTCCTTGGCTTGGCGGCAGGGTGGCTTCTGCTTCCCGCCTGCCCAGGACATGCCCATAGTCCAGATGGGAGGCAGGATGTAAATTCTGTACTAGTCCAGAGGTCATTTCAGGGGGGAACGCGGGGGAACGCAGTTCCCCCGGGTGAGGTGCGGGGGGCGGGGCACATGACGAAGCCCTGCCCCCTACTTCCGGCCACTCCGCTTCCAGCCCTCATTCAGCCAGGAGGAGGCAGGAGAAGAGGGAGGGTAAGTTGCTTCCTCCCTGCCTCTCCCCACCCCTGCCTGCCTGGGGCCAGGGAGGGCCTTGGCGGGGCTTCCTCGCACTCCCGCTGGCCTTGCAGGTCCACCACCGGGCCCCTGATGTCAGGGGGTGTGGCATATGCTAATGAGTTATGCTAATGAGTTCCCCTAACTCTTTTTCTACGAAATGACCCCTGTACTAGTCAGTTGAGAAGCAATGTAAGTGGGGGAAGACAGTGAAATTGAGGCCATTCTGTTGGGGCGACTGGTAATAACAGGTGATTGAAATTGCCCAAGTCAGTTGTAGGAACCTGTGCAGAGTGATGACTCGTTAGAAGTTAAGAACACGCAAGGACGTGGGTACAATTTAAGGCACTGGTCATCCAGCATCTAAAAAGGCCCTTTGTGGCTGGTGTTGCCCCATTTTCATGGTGGTGGAAAATGCCATCAAGTCGCGGCCGACTTAGGGTGACCCCACAGTATTTCCCAAAGCCAGAGAAGTTCAGAGATGGCCTTTCATTGCCTGCCTCTGCACAGCAACTCTGGACTTCCTTGGTGGTCTCCCATCCAAGTACTAACGAGGGCCAAGTCAGCGTCTGAGATTGAGCTAGTCTGGGCCATCCAAGGCGGGGCATTGCCTAGCTTTATTGCATCCTCTTCTAGTTCTCAAGTTAAGTTTTATTCCATGGTCGATGACATGTATTACACTGCATTTTGGAAAATGTTGAGATCCATCTGAATTTTCCGCGAGAGAGGTAGACTGGAAACGAAGTAAATAACCTCCAAGTCGGAAGCCTGGAAGGTAGCCAGCGCCAGCACCTGCCTCATATTTTGCCATCCTAGTGAAAAGAGGATATGCTGAAAGGAGCCACCACCCTTTTCAGTTGCTACAGTTTTGGAGATCCAGTTGTGAGACTCTCAATACATGCTAGGGTAGCCAGGTCCCTACTTTTTGATGGCAGGGGGCTCCGGCCCAATCCCCTGGATTTTCTGGCACATCACCCAGAAGTGACATCATCATGCTAGGCACATTGTGCAGGGGACGTTCTAGCATTTGGCCCAAAACTCTATGGTCACCATAGAGTTTTTAGCCAAATGATAGAGAGTCCCCCCGCAATGTGCCTAGCACAATAATGTCAGCTCCGGGTGTCCTCATCATGCCGGGCACATCAGGCATGGTGGGGCTCTTTGGGGCAGATTGGGAGGCCCAAAATTGGGGGAACCCCCCCATCAGAGGGATGGCAACTGATACATGCATTCATCGTTCTGTGTGAACCGGGCAATATGCGTATCACTCAATTTTGGTTTGTGTGATTGGGAACCCAGATTACTTAAGGGTACAGATTTGTGCTTCTTGAAACTGGAGAATACACTCCTCGTGCAATTGATACAAAATGGCAACTACACCTTTCAGGATTGCTGGTAGCGCACACTCCTGTTATGCAAGGTTGTTGTTGGTGGAACGTGCTGTCAAGTTGTAGCTCACTTATGGTGACTCTGTAGGGTTTTCAAGGCAAGAGTCCTTTAGAGGGGGTTTGCCATTCCCTGCCTCTGCATTGCAACCCTGGACTTCCTTGGTAGTCTCCCATTCAAATACTAACCAGGGCCGATCCTGCTTAGCTTCCAAAGCAGATGAGATTGGGCCAGCCTGGGCCATCCAGGTCAAGAGTATGCAAGGCTGTAGTACTAAAATGGTAATGACTGAAAAGTGCTTAAGAGACCAAGTGACAAATCCAGAAGCTTTTGTTTCTTTCCGGCCATGAAGCTGTGCAGGACACACCGGAGAAATCTCCCTTACCGTGTCAAAACTCTTGACTTCCCTTGAAATCTCCAAGGGGGTTTTGGCTGAAGAATTTGCTTCAGATTTTATATTTCCTAAAATGTGGTCGCAGGTGAACAGGAGTTCAGGCAAAACCAGATGTGTCATAAAGAGATCTATGAGTGGATATTCCAAGTGTTTTCAAAGGCTAGTAGCTACCTAATGTGGGCAGGGGACAGGGGAAGAAGGGATTTTTAAAAAACAAAACACAAACAGTTCATTATTTTACAATGTAAAAAATATTTTTCCTGAATGGACAATGGCTGAATCGATGCATGTTTCTAACCATAAGTGGCCATTTATCAGAAACAGCACAAGACTATGCATCAATACATTGTGCAGGATAAATTTACTTCTTCCCCTTGCTTCTGAGCATCCCCTTGTATATGTTTCCTATCTCAAAATCCATACTTCTTATCAAACATTTTTGGTCAGCATCGTTCTGTTTCAATACAGCAAAAATGGCAACCGTCGTCCCTGAATCCCTCATGATAATCTACCCCAGCCAGAAGAGATGGGACTTGGATTGCCAACTTCCAGACGGTGCCTGGATTACTCCCTGAACTACAACTGATCTCCAGACTACAGAGATCCGTTCCCTGGGGAAGGGGGGAAGGGGGAGCTTCAGAGGGGACACTCTGCAGCATCACTTCCCACTGGTGGGGGGAGATTAATCCCCCTTTCCCTATAACTCTTGTTCCCAACAATAACAGCAATGGTGTCTCTATCAGCCTGTGTGGGAAGGAACTCAGGTAGGGTTGCCAGTGGGAGGGGGGGGAGACGCTCCTCTCCCAGGATCATCAGGGGAACACTCTAGCATTTGGCTAGAAACTCTATGGTACCATAGAGTTTTCAGGCCAAATGCTAGAGTGTCCCCCTGGTGACATGCCCAGCGTGATGATGTCATCTCCGTCAGCCCGATCCAGGCACTTTGGGGGCTGGGTTTCCGGCAGATCGGGGGTCCCTAAAGCGGGCAACCCCCCGCCCCCTCAGGGGATCCGGCAACGCTGAACTCAGGATTGCTATGGGTTGCCATGTGGGAATCAGGACCAGATGACATTTTAAGGTTGCCAACCCCAGATTGGGAAATTCCTTAGGATGTAGGGTCAGGGTGCCTGGGGAAGGCCAAGTTTGGGGAGGGAAGGGAGCCCGACAGGGCTGTGATTCCACAGAGTCCTCCCTCCCAAGCTGCCATTCTCTCCATGTGAACTGGTCTCTGGTGATCAGTTGTAATTCCCAGAGATCTCCAGGCCTGGTCTGGAGGCTGACACCCCCACACCACTTACATAATTGAATTAGACACTGCCTAGAACTCAGTAGCAGAAAGATGGTACAGAAATACAGTAAACAAACCAGAGTAAGTTAATGATGGGAAAACCGAATAACAGATTTCCACAGGTTCCACCTGGTTTGGCCCTAAAAGAGAACTATGGATCTCTAGGGAACATGTCCTGTGACAATTGAGTTCCCAAAAGCACTCCAGACGCCGCTGCACATGACTCTTATGCCTGTCACTAGTCCAGGACAGAAGGAGAAGCTCGATGCTCAGTTTGCAGTGTTCACATGTGTGTTATGCAAAGCTGTGACCAATTTGCTAAGGGGGGGGGAATTCCACCCTCAGAGCTTTTTTTAGACTCTTTTTGTCCCAGCTTATTTAAAAATCCTCTTCAGCGGAGATGATTCGCAGGTTAGTGTAAATGAGACTGGAACATCACATTCTGTGAAACCCAAACGTAACACCTCGGTGTCTCATGGCGGAGCTATGGGGAGGTGGGGGGGGGAATCATGTTCTAAAGAACTGCCGCCTTCCATGAAAAGAGTACAATATGTGCTTCTACAGGTCAAGGTTTCTTGCCGTGAGGCTGGCAAATAGATATTTGCCTGAGATTTGGCCCATCGCCCAGGAAGAAGACCAACCCCAACTTTGCTTGCTCTTTAGCGATATCACAGCCCTTTATGTTCCCTAGAGACTGGAGAGCCAGTTTGGAGTAGTGGTTAAGTGTGCGGACTCTAATCTGGGAGAACCGGGTTTGATTCCCCACTCCTCCACTTGCACCTGCTGATATGACCTTGGGTCAGTCACAAGCTCTGGCACAGCTGTTCTTGAAAAAGAGCAGTTTATGTCAGAGTTCTCTCAACCCCACCCACCTCACAGGGAGAGAACCTAATCTGGGAGAACCGGGTTTGATTCCCCACTCCTCCACATGCAGCTGCTGATGTGATCTTGGGTCAGTCACAAGCTCTGGCACAGCTGTCCTTGAAAAAGAGCAGTTTGTGTCAGAGCTCTCTCAGACCCACCCACCTCGCAGGGTGTCTGTTGTGGGGAGGGGAAGGGAAAGGAGTTTGTAAGCCACTCTGAGACTCCAAGTGAAGGGCGGGGTATAAATCCAATCTCTTCTTCTTCTTTAGAAAGGGTACTACCATCTTTGGCTTACAGTTACGGTTGCCAGCTCTGTGTTTGAAAATTCCTGGAGATTTTTTTGGGGGGAGGGGGAGCCTGGGGACTGTTGGGTTTGGGGAGGAGACGGACCCCTGAGGGGCATAATGCCAGGGAGTCCCCCTCCAAAGCAGTCTTTTTCCCTGAAGGAACTGATCTCATAAGCCTGGGGACCAGTGTTAATTCCTGGAGATCTCCAGCCACCACCCTACTTACAATTGATACATATTAAACACACACTTTATTCTTCCCTTATACTCCATTCCCTAAAAGTTGTGTTGCTGGATCCTAAACGGGAATAAATCAACTTATCAAAACCCTGTCTTCAGGATTCTATCACAGGGTGGTGGGCACCACCAGAAAATGGCTGCTGCAGGAGATGCAGTCAAACACACAATAGGAGCCCAAGCGCAAGGGGAAAGAGGGAGCAGAGAGAGAGAATAAAACTGATACCGTGGTGACAGCTGCCACTTTAAAAAAAAACACGTTATTTTGATCTGCACAGCCACTCATATCTCAAATGGCCAACCAGAAGCCCTGCTGGGCAACAGGCCCACATGGTCCCTCCCACTTTCTAGAAGAAGGAGGAGGAGGAGGAGGGCATTGGATTTATGCCCTGCCCTTCACTTGGAGTCTCAGAGTGGCTTACAATCTCCTTCGCTTCCTCTCCCCACAACAGACACCCTGTGTAATGTACTCCGCCATGACCACGTGCGCGACCGTTGGGCCATGCGGTCATGCATGAGTCCTGAAGCTTTCCTCCTCAAGAACAATAGCCGAGCGGATCCTAGCCCGCACCTATCAGAGGGCCAGGTCCGCAGCCGAGAGCCTATGGGACTCTCGGCTACTGTATATAGCCTATGGGGAAGTAGGGGGTGTGTTTCGGTGGTGGGTTCTCTGAGCATATAAACCGGCCTGTGAGCCGGCTTACTTTGTCCTGTTCCCTCCAAATAAAAGTACTTTGCTGAAATCACTCAACGCGTCTCAGTACTTTTCACCCTGTGAGGTAGGAGGGGCTCAGAAAGGGCTCAGAACTGCCTTGGAGAGAACAGCTCTGAGAGAACTTGTGGCTGACCCAAGGTCACCCAGCAGCTGCATGTGGAAGAGTGGGGAATCAAACCCAGTACTCCCAGATTAGAGTCTGCCACTCTTAACCACTGCACCACAATGGATCTCTTTGTGGATGTTGCCCCCACCCCAGAGTGATCCTTATCATGGATCCTCTATGAAACAGTAATTTGGGGTGCTCAAGAAGGGATAAAATGTTCTTGCCTCCCTCTTACATCTCTGTTGGTCTCATAAAAAAACAAACAAACCCAAGGGCTAGTCTGCTATTGAGATGTTATTTTGACTTGGCACTGCAGGTACGGAAAATTTCGGCACTGAGACAATCAGTTCCTGTATGAAGCAGCTCCAGAAATCAGTACTGAAAGACCAGGTCTCCCTGGATACCATGTTATTCTATCAAAGCCCACCTTTGAAGAAGTTGGTAGCGCAACAGACGGCTGGTTCAAGCAACAGTTTGGCTAATACACAGTAGCAAACTGCTGAGCACGTAGACCGTGGTGTGTTTGTGATAGGAATCAAACCAGCACGGCCGTCACTGTGCCAAAATGATTCTGGACATTCTCAGAAGAGCCAAACAGGGCCTCCTTCCCATTGGGACAATTTTTCAAGACTCCACGCAAACTTGCCGCCTTATCTGCTCAAATATGTTTCACTCTGGATTGCCCCTGCTAATGTCAGGATGCAGAATAACCTGATGGCCTCCATAAAGCTGTGACGTCACCCTGTTCACATAGCCCACGTGCCCATGAATGCTGGCCCCGCCCTCCCACCTCCACAGGATCACCAGCTCACAGGTACACCACCTATGCATGGAGAAAGTGTCCCCAGGTATGCTCCCTCCCCAGAGCTGCCAACTCCAGGTGGGGAAATTCCTGGCTATTGGAAGCCAGAGGAGAGCCACCTCAGCAGGGTATAATGCCATACAGCAGCAGTGGCCAAACTAGCTTGACACAAGAGACACATAGAATAAACACCAGATGCTTGAGAGCCGCAAGACAGGAAAAAATATCACACACACATTTTTATTGAGAGCCAGTTTGAGTGTAGAGAGCCAGTTTGGTGTAGTGGTTAAGTGCACGGACTCTAATCTGGGAGAACCAGGTTTGATTCCCCACTCCTCCACTTGCACCTGGCTGGATGACCTTGGGCAAGCCGTAGTTCTGATAAGAGCTGTCCTTGAAAAAGAGCAGTTTCTGTCAAGAGCTCTCTCAGCCCCACCTACCTCACAGGGTGTCTGTTATGGGGAGGGGAAGGGAAAAGGACATTGTAAACCGCTTTGAGACACCTTTGGGTAGTGAAGGGCGGGGTATAAATCCAATCTCTTCTTCTTCTTCTATTGGAAAATACAAGACTGCCAACAGTAAAAACAAAAAGGCAAAAAAATATTGATCATGATTTGTCCTATGATATTTATTTGTCTAATGATAGTTATTTGTCTAAGAGAGAGAGAGAGAGAGAGAGACAAAGAAAGATGGAAAGAAAGCAGATAGATGTGGGTGGGCGAGAGGGAGGGAGGGAGGGAGGGAGGGAGAGGTGGAAATAAAGCAACTTTAACTTTAACTTTAAATGCATCCTCCAAGCTCCCCCTCCATGCCCCTACAGCAGCTGGCTTGGCTTGGAGAAGGGGTTTAAAGAGACAAATGCCTTCTCCAAGCTGGATGCCGGGGGTGGGGGGGGTGCCCCTTTGAGAATGCATTTAAAGTTAAACTTTCTTTCTTTCTCTTCCCCCCCCCCCCAACACACACCTCAAGCCTACCCAGGGAGGGGAACACTGGCTGGGGAAGGGAAGACCGATCAGGGAGGCATGCTTCCTATTTGCTTCCCCAGCTGCCTGCTGGGAGCCCCACAATGTGTGTAAAAGATCCACGTGTGGCTCCTGAGCCACAGTTTGGTCACCCCTGCCATAGAGTCCATGCGCCAAACCTGAAATTCCTTCCAGGGGAACTGATTCCTGTAGTCCAGAGATGAGGTATAATTCCAGGAGGTCTCCAAGCCCCACTTAGAGGTTGCCCACCCTCTCTCTCCCTGGGGTAACATTTCAAAAGCAGTATCCCTGGTGCTTGAGAGTCAGTCAATCCTAACAGAAATCAACCCCGACTGTTCCCTGGAAGGCCAGGTACTGAAGCTGAAGCTCAAAGACTTTGGCCACCCAATGAGAAGGGAGCACTCACTGGAGAAGAAGACCCTGATGCTGGGAAAGACTGAAGGTCAAAGAAGAAGGGGACGGCGAAGGATGAGTTGGTTTGACAGTGTTATCGGTGCAACGAACATGAAGTTGAGCAAACTGCGGAGGGCGGCGGAAGACAGGAGGGCCTGGCGTGATGTGGTCCATGGGGTCGCGAAGAGTCGGACTCGACTGTGCGACTGAGCAACAAGAACAATCCCTGGTTATGGGAAGGGGAGTGTACATGCAAACACTTCTTCTGCACGTTCAGACCATGCAGATGACCTGAGGATCGTGCCGGCTGTCCCTCCCCATGCTTTTCAGTCACCATTTTTGTGAAGTAATCTCAGGGCCACTGAAATTTTCTCTCTGATGTGCTAAAGAAAAAGTAGGGACTATTTGATGCAGTCCCAGACTGGAGTTTCTCCCCCCCCACACACACACACTTCATGTCAACAAAGGCATTTTTGACAGGATATTTTATAAGACTGAGAGTTCCTTTTGACCTCTTTGGATGTAATGAAAGTGTACAGACTCAATGCCCCTGAGAGAAAGCGCACCGAGAAGGGCACTGAAAGGTCAGTCAGTTTCATAATCATAAAATATGAACAATCAATAGAAAACGGTCTACTGCCAAGGTTGGATCCAAACCCTATCTAATTCAAGACACATCCAATACCTCACAGACTGTCCTTGCTGTGCTGGATAATTGAATAAGCGAAAGGAGAAAGATTTCGCCCAGGGAAACATGTAATTCAAAAACCCAAATGCAAAAAATATTAGGGAACCAGGCCTCAACTAAAGGCCAGAATGCTTTACTCCCCCACCCCTCTTTTTCTGATGTGATTGTGGCAAAAAAAGTAGTTGAGGCAATCCTCTGTCTAAGCTGTGGAGTCTTGTGAGCAAACATTCTACTTTGTAAGCTCCTGGCATTGAAGTTGTGAGCGAGTGATTTGGCTACTGAATGGATTAGTTTGCTCTGGAGCCATCCTTCCTGAGCTGAGACAAAAATGTGTGAGCTGGAGGCTAAAAAACTGTGAGCCAGCTCACACTAACTCAGCTTAGAGGGAACATTGGAGGTAGTATATCGGATTCTGAACGGAATGACTTCAGGTAGGTGTCAATCTTTTAGGTGGGCCTGGCATTCTCCTAGCGTTACAACTGATTGTCAGACGACAGACATTAGTTTCCCTAGAGAAAATGGATGTTTTGGAGAGTGGAATCTGAGGCATTATACCCTGCTGAGTTCCCCCCCCCCCGCAACTCGGGCCTCCTTAGGCTCCACCCCTACATCTCCAGGAATTTCCCAACCTGGAGTTGGCACTGTAATTTAAGGCTGCAAGTAGGGATTTATGGGATGGAATACTCCTCCCTATATGAAAACAGATAAAACCTCTCCATGCTGAAAACCAGTATGCCATTGAGAAGACCGGATTAGTACACTCTTCCTTGACATCTAGATTTCTATACAGCAGGGGTCATTTCCTGCGGGAGCACACAGGAGCAGAGCTCCGGCAGTAAAGAGCCCAGGGGGTGGGCACATGCAACAAGCCCCACCGCCTGCTCCCAGCAGCCCCCAATCAGTGCAAGAAGCAGCCAGGTAAGCTGCAGAACTTCCCCCAACCCCCCAGTCCAAAACAGTCCAGTGGCACCTTTAAGACCAAGTTTTATTCAGGTACAAGCTCTCCCTCCTCTGCGAGGACAGATCTGCACGTCCCCCCCCCAATAGCTAGCAATCCAAAAGAGTCCAGTGGAGCCTGAGCGGTGGGTGTTGCCTTCTGACACACGTCCGGTGATGTCAGGGGGTGTGGCATATGCAAATAAGTTATGCTAATGAGTTATGCTAATGAGCTCCGGCAACTCTTTTTCTACGAAATGACCCCTGCTATACAGGAAGAACTTTTTCTTTTGTATAGAGGAACAGGTAGCCATGTGAGTCACCCCTCTCCTGCAGCCTAAAGTGGTACAATCCAGAAACAGCTTTTACTTCCTCATCAATGAGTAAACTCCAATGGGAGTCTGGGTGAGTGGGGACAAGGGGGGCACTGTCAGCATTACGGTGTTACGTCACTTACAGAGAAAACGCAGAAGTGATGTCATAAGAGTTTCCAAAGTCTGAGTCCAGCAGCACCTTTAAGACCAGAATTAAACTTTGTTGGTCTTAAGGGTGCCCCCTGGACTCAAACTTTGATCTATTGCTTCAGACCAACATGGCTACCCACCTGGATCTATCTTCATAGAATTTCCAGTGACTCCTAGAGTGGGGTAGAGAAGAGCAAGTGTCTAGCCGCACCTTAAAGACCATAAAGACTAACAATTTTTTGGCAGGGTATGAGCTTTCGTGAGAGAAGAAGAAGAGACTGGATTTATACCCCACCCTTCACTACCCAAAGGAGTCTCTGAGCAGCTTACCATCCCTTCCCCTTCCCCTCCCCACAACAGACACCCAGTGAGGTAGATGGGGCTGAGAGAGCTCCTTCGAGAACGGCTCTTGAGAGAACAGCTCTAAATAACTTGTAACTGACCCAAGGTCACACCAGCAGCTGCATGTGGAGGAGTGGGGAATCAAACCCGGTTCTCCCAGATCAGCGTCCACACTCCTAACCACGACACCAAACTGGCTCTCTGATATTTGAAGAAGTGAGCAGTGGCTCACGAAAGCGCATACTAATATGGCTACCATCTTGATCTATCTCCTGGCGAAGTGATGTCACTTCTGGGCTTTCCTCAGTAGTGATGCAACAGTGTGGTGCTTGTGCCGATTTTCAATTTTTCCCTGCCATCGGCGGCTGGAACGCTGTTGGGCCCTGAGACCTGGGGGCGGGAGTTCCCCCGGCCCCATCAGGAACCTGCCATCTCTTTCTGTGAGGCCGGCGGGGCTCTTTTTGTAGCAGGAACTCCTTTGCATATTAGGCGACACACCCCTAATGTAGCCAATCCCCCAAGAGCTTACAGAGCTCTTCTTACAGGGGCTACTGTAAGCTCTTGGAGGATTGGCTACATTAGGGGTGTGTCGCCTAATATGCAAAGGAGTTCCTGCTACAAAAAGAACCCGTAGGCTTGTCATCTTTCTGACAGTAATTCTGGTACTGCGAAAACGGCACTTTCTGATTTGACCCACTTCTACGGGATGAAATCACCGAAGCAGCAGCTTGTGTGTTCCCGAGGGGGGGGGGAATTAGGATTCAGCTTCCCCAGACAGAATGAGATGTGAGGCTAGCCTAGTGCTCTGTGAAGGGGGGGAGAGATGTCCGCAGCCCTAATGCGAAGAGAGCAGAAATCCTCTTCTAAGCTAAGGCCTGATTACAATGTCAGAAGTGCAGAAGGCTGACCTGGATAGGAGACCTCCTAGTCCACTTAAAACTGCCCTAGAAGGTATTGCAAAGTTTAAAGCCAGTGTTTAATTTTTGATTTAAGAGGCACTAGGTCTCCAAATGCCCCAGCCCAGGCTAGCTTAATCTCGTCAGATCTCAGAAGCCAAGCGGGGTCAGCTCTGGCTAGGATTTGGATGGGAGACCTCCAAGGAATACCAGGGCCGTGATGCAGAGGCAGGCAATGGCAAACCACCTCTGAACATCTCTTGCCTTGGAAACCCTACCGGCGTCGCCATAAGTCAGCTGCGACTCGATGGCACTTTCCACCACCAGATCTCCAAATCAGCCTTTAAAAAAACAAAACTGGCTTGGAATTAGGGCTACTAACTCCATGTTGGGAAATTCCTAGAGACCTGAGGGTTGCACCTAGGGAAGGTGGGGTTTGGGGGAGGAGACAGACCTCAGCCGCTGAATAATGCCATATATTCCGCCCTCCAAAAGAGCCATTTTCTCCAGGGGAGCTGATTTGTGTGGTCTGGAAATCAGTTATAATTCTGCGAGCTCTCTAGGCCTCAACTGGAGGCTGGTAACCCTACCTGGAAGTCTTTCTTCTTTATCCTCAGTGGCAGGGGTCATTTCGTAGAAAAAGAGGTGCAGGAGCTCATTAGCATAACTCATTAGCATAACTTATTTGCATATGCCACACCCCCTGACATCACCGGAAGTGTGTCGGAAGGCAACACCCACCGCTCAGGCTCCACTGTACTGTTTTGGATTGCTAGCTATTGGGGGGGGGAACGTGCAGATCTGCCCTCACAGAGGAGGGAGAGCTTGTACCTGAAGGCGGGATGGGGGCGGCTCTGCAACTTACCTGGCAGCGTCTTGCTCCTCATGGCCTGACTGAGGGCTGCTGGGAGAAGGGGGCGGGGCTTGTTGCATGTCCCCGCCCCCTGGGCTCCTTACTGCTGGAGCTCTGCTCCTGTGTGTTTCCGCAGGAAATTACCCCTGCTCAGTGGTAATGGAAAAACATTCTGGGCATGCTCAAAAGTACCCTCTTCTTTATTATAATCTTATTTGAATACTGAATCCAGATAATATCAGGTTACAGCTCAGTGCCTGCACACCCTGCTTGCATCACTAGTAATCCCTGAAGACAGCTCATGAAAAAAACCCAATAATCCAATTTTTCCTCATGAAGGAAATCAGCATTTGCTACATATATTGTTTTGTGGACCAGCTGAGTACAGATTCACCATTCCTTGGCATAGTAACTTATTTGAAAGATGTACTTGACTGAATATGCTAAAAAATGGAGGGGGGGGGCTGAGGAGAGTGGGGTTTGGGGAGGGGAGGAACCTTGGAGGGGTATAATGCCATAGACGGCACCCTTCAAAGCAGCCATTCCTTCCAGGGTACGTTAGATGCCTCCCGCAAGTTCTTGCGGGTTCCCACTTGTACCATCTAAAGTTAGGAGAGCACAAAGGAGGGGAAGGAGTCATGTGCCATGGCTCCGATCAGAATTGGGGTCCTCTGTGGGTGCTAATCCACTAATAAAAAACCAATCTGGAGACTGGGCAAGGCATCCCACAGTCTGCCCTTGGGGATGGAATGCCTCGTTGCCTATGCTGAGAAGTGCCCCACAGAGAAGACAGCACACCTCTGTTTGTGTGCTATGTGTCATTAAGTCCCTTCTGACTTATGTAGACCCTATGAATGAGTGATCCCCAAAACTTCTTTAACAGCCTTGCTCAGGTATTGCAAATTGAAAGTTGTGGTTTCCTTCACTGAGTCCGTCCATCTCATGTTGGGTCTTCCTCTTGTTTTGCTCCCTTCAATTTTTCCTAGCATGATTGTCTTTTCTAGTGACTGTAGTGTTTCTCACATTATGACCAAAGTATGATAGCCTTAGTTTAGTCGTTTTCTAGAGAGAGTTCAGGCTTGATTTGACCACTGATTTGTCTCTTGGGTGGTCCATGGTATTTGTAAAACTCCCCTTCGACACCCCTTTTCAAATGAATCTATTTTCTTCCTGTCAGCCCTCTTCATTGTCCAACTTTCACATCCGTACATAGTAATGGGGAATACTGCAGCAGACTTAGCGCATGCAAAGGAGCATGCGTACACATTAGAATCTTGCAAACCGCTGGGTCCTATCTTCCATGTCATATATATGCTCTGATGTTTTGGTTGCATGCAGGATACCACCCACCAGTTCTACCTCACAGAAGGAGAACGATGAAAAGTGCTTTGGATCCCCATCGGGGAGAAAGTTGGGATGTAAGTGAAGAAGAAGAGGTTTTTATACCCCACTTTTTGCGACCCTCAGGAGTCTCAAAGTGTCTTACAATCACCTTTCCCTTCCCCTCCCCGCCACAGGCACCTTGTGAGATAGGTGGGACTGAGAGAGTTCTGAGGGAACTGTGACTGGCCCAAGGTCACCCAGCAGGCCTCATATGTCTCAAAGCGGCTTACAATTGCCTTCCCTTCCTCTCCCCACCACAGGCATCTTGTGAGGTAGGTGGGACTGAGAGAGTTCTGAGGGAACTGTGACGGGCCCAAGGTCACCCAGCAGGCCTCATGTGTCTCAAAGCGGCTTACAGTCGCCTTCCCTTCCCCTCCCCACCACAGGCACCTTGTGAGGTAGGTGGGACAGAGAGAGTTCTGAGAGAACTGTGACTGACCCAAGCTCACCCAGCAGGCTTCGTGTGGAGGAGGAGTGGGAAACCAAACCCGGTTCTCCAGATCAGAGTTCGTCACCCTTAACCACTACACCACACTGACTCTCTAGAAGTGAATAAAGTAAATGGTTGAAATAATGAAGTAAATTAAGTAGCCGTCTTCCACCAGCAGGTGAAGATTTCTTTGTTTTAGAAAAGAGCAAGAGTCCAGTAGCACCTTAAAGACTAACAAAATATGTGGCAGGGGATGAGCATTCGTGAGTCATGGCTCACTTCTTCAGATACCTTTCTGCTCATCCCCCGCCACAAATTTTGTCAGTTTTTAAGGTGCTCCTGGACTCTTGCTCTTTTCTACTGCTAAAGACAGACTAACACGGCTACACATCTTGATCTATTTCTTTGTTTTCTTTGGCATCCCCTACATAATCCCTCCTTCCTATCACTTTCGGTCCGGTCTCACCCTGGCCAGATGTAATGCCATGCCGTCCGCCATCTTACTCTGCAGATTCAACAAGGTCTCTCACTTGGCCAGATACTGCCCATGTAGGAAGAAATGCGTGGAATCTGTCACTCATGTTCTCCTGCACTGTAATCTGTACACGGACCTAAGGATCACACATTTATATTCTCTTTTAACCAGTATGGGTGCTTGTTCTGATGCACTTAAGGTGCATAGACTTTTAAGTGATCTCAGCCCGGACATTACAGAGAAGGTGGCTAAGTTTCTCTCCTTGGCTTTAAAGCTGCGTCTAAGGTTCTTTTAGATTTTTATATGTGTGCTTTCAACTGGTTTTAAAATGTATAAATGGTACTGATATTTTATGCCAATAAAGGCTGACTTGACTTGACTTGACCTATCACTTTCACATTTTATATGTACTTCAACTGTTTTGTATGTTATTTATTTATTTATTTATTTACTTTACACCAATTATAATCCACCTTTCTTACCGGGACTCCAGGCGGATTACCCAGAGCGTACCTCTTTTTTTTTTTTTAAACTCATTACAATTGTTTGATGATGTACGTTTAAGAGGCTGGGTTGATTTTCATGGTTTTATAATGTAATTTCAGTGTGTATGCTTTAAACCGTTGGCCCCCTTGATGGCCCTTCTGAGGGCGGAAAGGGGGCAGGCACACACAAATTTTTGCTAATAATAAATAAATAAAATGAATAAAAATACAAGTTGCGATAATTAGACACACAATTGGGCAGGGCAGTCTCCCGTGGAAGCCGCGTTGGACGATTTAGGAGCGGTCAGTCCAAATGCAGGCTTTCATTCCCGGTCGATTGTGCTCTAAGTGGGTAACGACAGCCCCTAATTCCCTCCTCTATCAATTAAGCTCGTCCACAAATTAAATTAAGGTGCCTGCTGTAATTATGGATGCTGCATTCAGGGCTAATTTAAGGGCACGGAATACAATAGAGTGCGAACAGCCCTTCAGTGCATTATAGAACATTAGTGGCTTTCTCTCTCTTTCTCTCTCTCCTCCGTACCTCTGAAATGACAGCCAGGCAGACAACAACAAAAAAAGTGAGGAGGGGGGAGAAAAACAAATGCACCGAAACAGGCCGGAGCGAGAGAACAATATAATTTTCCTCGAGCAATTTTCCCCGTACTTTTTCGGCAGGGCTGCCGAATGTTCCGTGCTCCCCTCCCACTCCCCTGACCGTCTTGAAAACTGCCATTATGCCTCAAATAAAATATGCCTTCTCTTAGAGAAAATATCCTCAATTTTTGGAAAATGAAAAATAGTGAGCCGATATAGAGATTAGGGGCAGGGAGAATAGATAAAAGAGGTCCCCCCCCCCATTATTTAGCACATGCCTATCACGACTCTCAAGGCTGCGTGCCTGGAGGGTATGCTGCTTTCTCTTCCCCATCACCTAGGGTGAAAGAACAAAATTAAATCTCAGGTGCAACTTAAAGACCAGCAAAAAATTGTCCGGGGTATAACCTTTCACGAGTCAAAGCTCACTTCTTCCTAAACACATGAGAATGAAGATCCACCAGCCTTTATAACCGATGTTCCCTCTAAGCTGTGGAGTCCTGCGAGCAAAAATTCCACTTTGTGAGCTACCGGCATTGAAGTTGTGAGCAAGCGATTTGGCTACTGCATACATTAGTTTGCTCTGGAGCCATCCTTCCTGAGCCAAGACAAAAATGTGTGAGCCAGAGGCTAAAAAACTGTGAGCTAGCTCACACTAATTCAGCTTAGAGGGAACACTGCTTATAACCAGATCAGAAGGTAGGGTTGCCAGCTCAGGGTTGGGAAATACCTGGAGATTTTGGGGGTGGAGCCTGGGAAGATTGGGGTTTGAGGACGGGATGCATCTCAGCAAGGAATAACGGCATCACATTCACCCTCCAAAGCAGTCATTTTCTCCAGGGGAACTGACCTCTATTGCCCTTTCCCTATGAGAAAAGGTTAAGGCACTTAGGGCTCTTTAGCTTATATGGAGCAGAGGTCCATCAGTGGCTATTAGCCACAAGGTATAGATAGGGGCTCTGGGGCAAGTGATGCTCTGTCTTCTTGGTGCTTGGGGGGGTCAACAGTGGGAGGGCTTCTAGTGTCCTGGCCCCACTGGTGGACCTCCTGATGGCACCTGGTATTTCTGGCCACTGTGTGACACAGAGTGTTGGACTGGATGGGCCTTTGGCCTGATCCAACATTGGCATCTCTTATGTTCTTATGTTCTTATGCCTGGATAGCAACTGCAATAGCGGGAGATCTCCAGGACCTGGAGGTTGGCAGCCCTATCAAGAGGTATCTCTGACAAAGAAAGCTTTGACTCATGAAAGCTCATACTCTGGGAAATCTCGTTGGTCCTCAAAGGGCTACTGGACTTGAATTTCATTTTCCTACTACAGGGTTAGGAAATACCTGGAGATTTATCGGGTTGAGCCTGGGGGAAGTGGGGTTTGGGGAGGGGAGGGACCTCAACAGGATATAATGCCACAGAGTCCACCCTCCAAAGCAGCCATTCTATCCAGGGGAACTGACCTTGGTTGTCTGGCGAACTATTGTAATAGTGGAAGATCTCCAGGTGCCACCTGGAGGCTGACAACCCTATACCCACCTGAAACATGGATGAAAGACAGGCTCAACATTTTTCGTTCCATGGCTTAGTGGATGTTTGAACTCAGGTCTGCTACTCCAGTTTCAACAACACACTGAGTCTTTTTTAGTTGCTCGTGTAGAAGCTCTTGGAATGCTGAGCAGCCACCGCACAGACCCCTGCATTGTGTGTATGCAACTACAAGCTCACAAGAAGAAGAAGAAGAAGAGGAGGAGGAGGAGAGTGGATTTATACCCCGCTCTTCACTCGGAGATTGGACAGAAACTCACAGGAGCTCCTACTTTACTCTGTATAAAATCTCGATTTTGCAAGGTGTGGCTTGGATAAAGGCTGGTTTCTGCCAGATTGGAACCGTGAGGTTGGATAAGTCCTCCAAGACTGGAAAAGCCACTATCCCTGGAGTATCAGAACAGAGATGACTCAAAATTCTGTCTTTCGGATGGTTGTCTGAAGTGGCAACATTGATATCAAGGACTTTTGCCATTATCAGCATCTGTCTTCACTAGGAGAAACTGGAGTCGGATCACCTATGGTATTGTTAGGGGACAAGTCTGAGGCATTTTATTATTATTAAATTTATACCCCGCCCTCCCCGCAAAGCGGGCTCGTGGCGGCTTCCATAAAAGCAGAAATACATTAAAATTACACGACTTGCAATGATTCTCGGACTTGCAATGAGAATCTGTAGAGAACTCTTCTCCGCGCTCATGGTACAGGGATTGGAATGGAACCAGCACAGAGCAGGCCTCCATGTATCCCCTTGTAGTTGGGTCACCCTCCTCCAAAATTTGAGGGTGATGTCCCGCCCATCTATGTAAGTAGGATGGTGACATATAGTAAGAACGCTGAGGAGGGCTCGCCAGTTGCCAGGACAAAGGAGGTCCTGATTCTGATGACACCAGTTGTCCTGCAGGGATGCTAGGTTGATTGTCACCTACATCCATAAAGAAACTGGCCAAGGAGGCTAGGTGAGGTGATGGGGTATGTGGGAGAACTTGGATAATGTCCTGTTCAGACACTGGACCCTTAGACTGGATTGCACGTGCCAATTTAGGGGCAGACTTAGTCTTCTTGTGCTTTGATTTCTTATGCTTCTTCAGTGGAGGTTCCGAATGAGGTCGGACCTTGATTGAAGGTCCTGAAGGAAGCAAACATGGACATCTAGATTATGCCTCTCGGGTGACTGAAGTGACCCTTTTTTGAGGGATCAGAGTAATCCTGAAAGTCAGATCCGCTGGAACCGAACAGACCGATCGGGGCCCGGAACGGGATTCAGTAGTCAGAGCCGGGGGGAAGCGGACCTGAGACCGTTGGTCCTGGACTCGGAATCACTCTGGATGGAGCTGAAGAGGACAAAGTCTTCTCCCACAGTGCAGCTTTCAATCTAGTGGCCCTATCCGACCCGGCCTTTGGGGTAAAGCGCTAGCAAACTGAACAAGCTCCGACATTATGGGCCTCTCCTAAGCACAGGAGGCAGAGCTCATGCTCGTCACCGTGCATCATTTTTGTTCCGCATTTGGAACACTTCTTGAACAGAGCCTTGGATGCCATGATGAGGGACCACAAGCACGACAAGCAGGGAGAACCCGGTTTACGATGGGGCTTGCCTCCCACAAACTAGACTCATGAAGACCTGGGGGGGGGGGGACAGTTCTCCGAAGGAGAAAAGGGAGTCTAATTTATCCAGAAAATTGACGAACCTCAATAGAGCATGCTAGAAAGCTTCCTATTCTCACAGTAGTGAGCACCTGCCATCGGAACACATGACACGTTGGGCGGGAATACCATGCTTGCGCCGGCTCTGAAAGGGTTGGGCAGCTCCCTTTTGGGGGGGTTTAAGCTAGAAAGAAAATGTCTGCAGCCAGCATTGGCAGGCACAGTCCCAGTCTGGGGCTGCAAAAGAAGATGGAAGATGAATATATGGAATACATATGTCTTTGTCATGCAGTAAATTATGGAAGCTGACATGGTATAGCCTGAGCTAAGCAGGGTCAGGACTTGGGTGGGGGACCACCAAGGAAAGCTGAAGAGAAGAGAAGAGAAGAGAAGAGAAGAGAAGAGAAGAGAAGAGAAGAGAAGGGAAGGGAAGGGAAGGGAAGGGAAGGGAAGGGAAGGGAAGGGAAGGGAAGGGAAGGGAAGGGAAGGGAAGGGAAGGGAAGGGAAGGGAAGGGAAGGGAAGGGAAGGGAAGGGAAGGGAAGGGAAGGGAAGGGAAGAGAAGAGAAGAGAAGGGAAGGGAAGGGAAGGGAAGGGAAGGGAAGGGAAGGGAAGGGAAGGGAAGGGAAGGTTGGGGAGGAAGGGAGGGGGAAAAGACAAGAGAAAAGGAGAAAAGGGACAGGAAAGAAAAAGGAAGGGTGGGGAAAGGAAAGGAAGACGTGTGAGCTTTTGTGAGTCAAAACTCCTTTTGTCAAATACACTTTCTGACCTGGATATAAGAGCTGATAGATCTTCATCTTCATTTGTATCTGATGAAGTGGGCTTTGACTCAGGGAGGTTTACACCCCGGAAATTTTTGTTGGTGTGGGAAAGGGAGGGAAGAGGGGACAGAAGAGGGAAAGGGTGGGAAAGGGAGAGAAGAGGAGGGGAGAGAAGGGAATAGGGTTTTGAGAAAGAGAGGGGAGGGAAGAGCAGGGGAAGAGAAGGAAGGAAAGGGGAAAAAGGAGAGCAAGGAGAGAAAGGGGAGAGATGAGAAGAGGAGGAGGAGGGGAGAGACGTTTTTCCAAGCCAGCTTCATTTTATGACTTTTTTTTGTATGTGTCTCTTGTGCTTGCTAGCCAATGGCTCTGGGATACAATAAAACTTTAATAAAGCATAACAAACAACTGATACCTCATAAAATAAATATAGCAACATCAGATCCCAAGCCTCGGGAGCAGAGGGACTGCAAGGCCTTGGCGCCAATGCCTCTACGACTGCGTTATACTGCACCGGATGTCAGGAACACCCGTACACTTCCCCGAGAGCCGCAAATTACAGCCATATATGCACATGTGGTGGGGGAAGATTTGCTGTGGCTGCTAATTAATAGGTGTGGAATGACAAGTGTGCATTTACTCTGGAGCAGGTAGAGCGTGCGGCCTTTGCTATAAATACTCCATGCCTATTCTCAGGGGTGGGGGTGCAATCCCAAGTTGTCAATCAGGCAGCCATATTTTTAGCAAAATGGGAACAATGTTGCTGACTGATGACTCCTACCTTGTTTCTGCTGCCACTTGATTGAAAGCACAGGATTGCGGGAATACCTATCCTTCCTCCCTCAGATATTTTTAGCTGGAGGAGTGGCAGTCCCCCCCCCCCCAAAATATGACTCCTAACAGGTAAGGATGCTGCTTGTCATGTCCAACGCATCGATCAGCTGTGACAAGCCATCTCCCTCTTTTTCGCTCAGCCCGTCATTCCCAGGAGCCAATTTGTATAGGACATTGTCATTAGAAATGGTTCAAAAAGGCAACAGGAACTTGAAGAGAGCAGCCAACAGTTCTCTTTGGAGGAATTCTGAGGGCACGACCCATATGGATATTATAGCATTGGGGAAAGTGCATAAAAGAGTAAATAGAATGATCGTGGGTTGTAACTTTCCCTATGAAGGAAGGTTAATGCACTTGGGGCTCTTTAGCTTGGAGAAACGATGGCTGAGGGGTTACATGATCGAGGTTTATAAGATTATGCATGGGATAGAGCAGGTAGAGAAAGAAGTACTTTTCTCTATTTCTCATAATACAAGGACTTGTGGGCCCTCAATGAAATTGCTGAGCAGTCGGGTTAGAACAGATAAAAGGAAGTACTTCTTCATCCAAAGAGTGATTAACACATGGAATTCACTGCCACAGGAGGTGGTGGCAGCTACAAGCAAGGACGGCTTCAAGAGGGAATTGGATAAACGTATGGAGCAGAGGTCCATCAGTGGCTATTAGCCACAAGTTATAGATGGGAACTCTTGGTCTGGGGCAAGTGATGTTCTGCATTCTTGGTGCTTTGGGGGGGGGTCCACAGTGGGAGGGCTTATAGTGTCTTGGCACCACTGTTGGACCCCCTGATGGCACCTGGTATTTTTGGCCCCTGTGTGACAGAGTGGATGGACCATTGGCCAGATCCAACATTGGCTTCTCTTATGTTCTTATGGCATGTGGTTTCAGCTGGGCATTGTAACAACACAACCAGAGGTGAAGCAAGCAGGTACGTTTCCCACCCCAAAGCTTGCTAGTGCCTACAGTGAGATGCTAGTGCTACCCCTACCCCTGGTCCATTTCAATACCAATTGCTAATCTTTTTGGAAGATTTTCTAACATGACACGTGGTCAAAGGGTTTGTTCGTGTGGTCTCCAGGTACCTGAAACCCTAACGCACTTTTTCGTCTCATGACAATTCTGTGGCAGTTCAAGAGCTTCTTCGAAAACTCCCCTTCTTGTAACATTTCCTGACTACTTGGAGGCAGGGTTACCAACCTCCAGGTGGGGCCTGGAGATGAGCTCCTCTGGAGAGAATGGCTGCTTTGAAGGGTAGACTCTTTGGCCTTGTACCCTGCTGAGGCCCCTCCCCTCCCCAAACCCCATCCTATCCTGGATCCACCCTCAATGCCCCCAGATATTTTCCAACCCAGACCTGGTAACCCTACCTGGAGGACTACCACTTACTTAATCTTCTGTCTGCAAATGGAAATCACATCTGCCTTGCAGTTGCCAAATATATCTTGGCTGCACGAAAAAGCCAAACTTAATTCAGTTCTTTCTTAAACATGTAGCAACTGTTGTTTTAATTTTAACCTGATATTTTACATTATTTTTATGTATTTAATATTTATGTCTGTATGTATTTAATATTCACCTCATCCTAAAGTGTTGAATGTTTTCCTTTCTCAGTGTATTCCGACCATGGTTATATTGTTTTGTCTAAAAGTCTATGTGCTAGGTAGAGTTCCTTGAATAATGAAGAGCTACTGCTATGAGAACAGTAGATTATGTACTAGCCCCTTACACACACTGTCAATCATGCTACTGTGAGGACATACTCTAGGGACCAGGACATCAGGATCTATGGAAACTACATTTCATAAGAACATAAGAGACGCCAATGTTGGATCAGGCCAAAGGCCCATCCAGTCCAACACTCTGTGTCACACAGTGGCCAGAAATACCAGTGCCATCAGGAGGTCCAGCAGTGGGGCCAGGACATTAGAAGCCCTCCCACTGTTGACCCCCCCCAAGCACCAAGAAGACAGAGCATCACTTGCCCCAGAGCCCCTAGCTATACCTTGTGGCTAATAGCCACTGATGGACCTCTGCTCCATATGCTTATCTAATTCCCTTTTGAAGCCATCCATGCTTGTAGCACCCTGGGCATTTCCCATGATCCCTTGACTTAAGAACACTGCCATAACAGCATTCAGGGCCAGCTTTAAGACCAACAAAGTTTTGTTCTGGGTATAAGCTTTCGTGTGAGTTCACACTTCTTCAGATGTACACCAAATCTTATATGTAGAATAAAATTCTGTTGGTCTTAAAGAGGCCAGTGGATTCCAACTTTGTTCTGCTGCTTCAGACCAACAGGGCTACCCACCTGAATCCAGCATTCAGGGAGTAATGGAGGCCCTGTGGTAAAACCTCTCAATTGTTTCTCTAGCTACAGCAGGGTTGCCAGGATAGGGCATGTCTGGGGATTTGGTGAGGAGAATGCACCCTCCAAAGCAGCCATTTTGTCAAGGGGGACTGATCTGTGTCATCTGGAGATCAGCTGTACTTCTGGGAGATCTCCAGGTCCCACCTGGAGGTTGACAGCCCTAATTAAACCAGGATCCCAAATGTCCCATTTTGAAATCTGGCGCCATCACTAGTTTCTTTTATTAATTGATTAAAAATATTAGTATTCCAAAAACAACCGAAATTGCTAAAAAAAAAAAAAAAAACTAAAAGAAATTAAGATTGTAAAAGGACGGTATTAAAGAATTTTATTTCACCGTTAAAGATTTAGCAAAAAATTTAAGATCTTTGCAATAACTTTGATTAGTGAGCCTGAAGATTGATCTGTTATCCTGTGTATTGATTTGCTATATTTTAGAATGTTCCTGCCTTCATTTTCACCCTTGCTTAAAATCTGTTATTTGACCTCTTGGTATCTAAGCAACTGTACCTGGTCAAGGGCTGGTGCCATGTTATCTTACAGGGGGAAAAGTGTATAAGGTTTGTTTTCTTTATGTTCCTCTTAGGAATGTGGAATGTACTCTAAACAGAGGGTAGGATGAATGATGTTTAAGAACAGAATGGTTGAACCTCCCCACCCCCCCCAAAAAAAAATACCAGGCCCTGACCTTTTGCCTGTTTTATCCTATAAAGGAAGAACTTTGAATCTTGTTCAGTACCCCAGCTTGGTAGGGAGCAGTGTTCCCTCTAAGCTGAGTTAGTGTGACCTAGCTCACAGTTTTTTAGCCTCCGGCTCACACGTTTTCGTCTTAGCTCAGGAAGGATGGCTCCAGAGCAAACCAATTTATGCAGTAGCCAAATCGCTCGCTCACAACTTTAATGCCAGTAGCTCACAAAGTAGAATTTTTGCTCACAAGACTCCACAGCTTAGAGGGAGCATTGGTAGGGAGACCTGAGCACTCTCTCGAGCTGGCATCAGGAATGATCATTCTTAATAACATTATATGTGTACTTAACAGTATGCTCTGTCAGCAAAAGCCCTAAGTGAGTTTTCTCTCTCCCAGACTGATCTCGAAAGAAGGGGGGATTGTGCTGGCTTTAGCAAACTCCCCTAACAGATGGAAAGATACGATTTGGGACAGCATAACATTTACAAATAGCAGAAAACAAACAGACCCGTTTTCTAGACTTGCCAATTCTGGACTGAGAAATTCCTGGAGATCTGGCAGCAGATCCTAGGGAAGGCAAACTTGGGGGAGGGGAGGGACCACGGCAGGGAAGGAACAGTGCCACAGAGTCCACCTTCTCAAGCTGCCGTTTCCTCCAAGGGAAGTGATTTTTATTGCCTGGAAATCAGTTGTAATTCCAGGACATCTCTAGGCTCCACCTGGAAGCTGGCAGCCCTACAAGTTTCACAGCTTCAGATAAAAATAAGAAAAACCATAAAGACAAAGTCTCAGTCTGCAAAGGGCGGAAACAAAATACTGCCCTCCAGGGTTGCCAGACACACACACCCCCCGTGGAGGTGGGGGTCCCCCACTGCCAGGCCATACTGCCCCATTGCCAATTAACTGGGAGGGAGGCCTGGGAGACATCCAGCGACGTGTCTGAATCACTCCTAACTTGACCCGGAAGTGACATCATCACTCCAGTGGGGTCAGGGCAATGTTCTGGTATTTGGACAAAAACTCTATGGTAGGAGCCAAGTTTACCACAGAGTTTTTGTCCAGATACCAGAGCATTGCTGCAACATCGTCAACATGATGACATCACCTCTAGGTCATGTTGGGAGGGACATAGAAATGTCACTGGACATCCACTGGGCCTCCCTCCGGCTCCTGGTGAGTCCCCCAATCCCCTGCCGGTTGACAGAAGGAACCTAACAACCCTACCCCCCCCCCCAACAACCACAGAAGCCACTGAAATGTTTTCCCCTGGCATGTACATGATAGTAAAGATAATATTAGGCACCTCTCACAGGGAAGGCTAATCTACAGTTAAAGTGCCACAACAGAACATGTCCATTTGCCTCAGCACATTGAGGAACCTCACTGAGCAGGCAGGATGACCCAAAACACAGGGTGTCCTTCAGCCAAATTACCACAGAAAGATGTCCCACCTGGAAAGTAGGAGATATTTTGGCAAAAATTCCATCTGATGACAATTTTTGAACTACTTTTTTTTATAGCAGAATTTGTAAAAAATATATATGACATTTTGGTGGTATTTCATAAAGTAAGATCCAAGCTTGCAGAAAAATAAATTCATAATATGTCTGCTTTGGGTGTTAAATTTCCCCAGATGCTTTTCCGTGGCTCATCTCCACCTCAGATTTAATCTTTTCCTTTCTCCTTGGGAATGATCCCCACTTTCAATTCACACTTTTCTGTCAGAATATATGAAGCCGCCATAAGAAAACAAACAAAGCTGTCAGGATGGATGACGTTGACTGAGATTTCTGTCTTCATTTTTTTTTTTTCCCCCCCGCCCCAAGGTGAAATGAAACCTCTACAGAGGTTTGTGAACACATGATGGTACACAGAAGAAACATTTCCAGCAATTTCAACACCAATTTTGAGGACAGAAAAAAAATAGTGGAGGGAGATTCTCCATAAATGTGACATTTCACCGTAAGTCATCTGGTGAGGCAAAAATTGATTGATGTGTTCCATGGATTTGGCATTACCCAATCACCTTTGAGAAATATTTCAACATGCCAACAATTGAAACATACCGTATGATTCACACATGCGTGTATATCCCTGAAATCCTTCTATGCTCGATCATTGTGGCAGCTTAGAATGTGTGAAATGACTCCAATGAAAAAACTCTGCATAGGAAGTGACAGAAAATTTCTACCTGCGTCATATCTGAGAGGCCTCATTCATACATGATCGTCATCACAGGATGTTACAGTGTATGCGGAGCAGGCCCAATTCATCCAGTTCCCAGAGGAAGTGCCGCCATTATGGCCAATGGGACTTGTTCCGATTGGCTGATGGCCTTCCCCTACACACACTGGGCCTGGGCCCACTCAATTGTTAGAAAGGCTGTGTGTGGCTAGAGTTGTCAGCTCTGGGTTGGGAAATACCTGGATATTTTGGGGGTGGAGCTAGGGAGGGTGGGGTTTGGGGAGGGTTTTAGGGAGAGAGTTTGGGCTTCTACCATAGAGCTTTTACCACAAATACCAGAGCATCACTGCTGATGTCCTAGAAGAGATAGTGTCACGCCTGGATCACATGGGCATACGCAGACATGTCACTGCACAAGGGAGGTTTTCCCCTCTTTTGGGGGGTAAGTTCCTCCCCACTGGCCAACTGATTGGCAGTGGGGAGGTAGGGCCTGGTACCAGGAGACCCCCTCCTCCACCATGCAGGGTGTCTGGCAACCTTATTTCCCGGAGAAATGTAATAAATGTTTTAAACAAATACATAACAAATCAGCAATGTTTGTCGTCTGGAGAACTGTGGTAATTTTAGGAGATCCCCAGCCCCCACCTGGAGGTTGGCAACCCTATCGACGGGCAATGCTCACCAAAATCTCAGAAGCTGGAAAAGGTTTTGGTGTTTGGAGGTAGAGCTTCAGTGACTTCTACAGCCCATCGGCCCTCCCCGTGATCGGCAAGAACAGCATAAAGTGCAGAATAAATTATGTAAAAGACAGAGATTTGCCCTATTTGAATAATTTAAAGAGGTCTGTGAAATCTTGGACAGAGGTGAAAACCTGTTTGCAAGACATCAAAAGGTAAAGAGTTTTACAGTTTAAAACTTCAGGGGTCTTGCAAATGTCAGGTCTTTGTGACCAAAGGAATTGTTTCCAATTTTTGTTTTCTCCCAAGCAGGGAGGCCAGCCTCCAGGTGGGACCTGAGGATCCCCTGGAAATACAGCTCATCTCCACTCTACAGAGATCAGTTACCCGGGCGAAAATGGATGCTTTGGAGGGTGGTCATAGAATCATAGAGTTGGAAGGAATGCAGGAAATTCACAAATACCTCCCCCTCCAGACCCACAATGACCGCTGTTCCACACCCAGAAGATGGCAAAAAACCTCCAGGATTGCTTCCTGACCCCGAAGTGGCAATCAGCATTTCCCTGGGTGTGTAAGAAAAGGCCACGAGAACGAAGCACTGAGGCAACCCTTCCTGCCCTCCCTCTCATGATCTGCCTAAGTTCACAGAATCCACATTGCTGTCAGATGGCCATCTAGCCTCTGCTTGAAAACCTCCAAAGAAGGAGAGCCAAGGAAGCCTGTTCCACCGAGGAACCCCTATAACTGTCAAGAAGTTCTTCCTCATATTTAGCTGAAAACTAACCCGTTGGTTCTGATCCAACCTTCTGGGACAACAGAAAACAGATGACAGCCCTTCAGGTACTTGAAGATGGTTATTCCTTTATAACATTGTACTTCACTGAGGTCCCTGTCCTCCCCCGGCTCCCTATCCAAATATCCAGGAGTTTCCCAACCTGGATTTGGCAATCCTACCCCCCATCCCCCATCAGTGGCCAGAATCCAGAAAGTCAGGATTCAAATCGATCAATAAAAGCAAATTGGTGTAATTGTGTCCTCAGTGTTCCATGCACCTTGGTGTTTAGTCATGCCAGCCACATGATCACGGAAATGTCTTCGGACAGCGCTGGCTCTTCGGCTTTGAAACGGAGATGAGCACCGCAACCCTAGAGTCGGATTCGACTGGCTTTTGAGCAAGGGAACCTTTACCTTTACTTATGATGCTCACATTTTCAATAAAACCTGGGTTTTGCCATTGTCTCCGCCCAGAAATCTTTTATGTTTTACTGGTTTTAGATTGCTGTTTTAGGAGCAGGGTTGTCCATAATCGTAATAGTAATAATGTGATTGTTTTAATCAGATCTTTGTGTTTTTCTTTTTATCCAAATATCTTATCATAAGCTACCTGCACATAATTGAATGAAATTAGATAGAAACTAACATGTTAAACCTTTTAAAAAAACAAGCACTGCATGTATTTTAATGCTCATGATCTTTCTTGCACATCAGCTCAGCTGCTAGCAAACCCTGCGGCAACACCAAACTTTGGTTGCATCCATAAATAGGTGGACATTGTGCTGTCATCGCATTACAGCAGTCTTTGGCAACTGGATTTTCGTTCTTGGAAAGACAATTCAGTTGTGAATGGTTGCTCCAGCACAACAAGAATGCGATACACTGCCATGTGTGGATACAATATGCATATCCATAAGGGTTCTTACAAGATCTGGAAGTCTACCCAAAAGAACAGTAGGCAACAAACACAGTAGTGCCATTTTAGGATTGCCAGCAACCCACCCTGATGGCTGCAATGGGAGAAAAGGGGACAGGGAATGGCATCCACCCTTGGATGTGAAGTTTAGGGATTTGCACAGACTGAAGCACGAAGCAAAATTCATCGTGAATTTTGCCCTGTTTGTGGTTCATGAACCAAACTTCATGACGGGCCTACAGTCAGGAACTTCCATGAACTCTTAAAGCATTTTGCGACAATTCATGAAAGTCTGCGGATAGAGCAGAAAGCGGGGGTTTAAAGGGACTCCGTCCCTTTAATCTCCTGCTTTTTGTTCCCCGTGAAAGTAATAAAAACAGCTGAACGGCGGAGAGCAACCTGCTCCCTGCTGATCAGCTCTTTTGCGCTTTCGTGTGCAGTTTAAAGGGACTGCACGAGACAGCATGAAAAACAGTTGAGTGGTGGGAAGCTCCCAGCTGCTCGGCTGTTTCCCACCTATACATGGCGGCAGCGCTGTCCTATACATATACAGATTTTTTTGGGGGGGGGTCCTACAGTATTGCTTGGCACACATGAAACTGCTTTATTCTGAATCACCCCATTGGCCAGTACTGTGTGTTCATCAAGGTCAGTACTGTCTGCTCTCCAGGGTCTCAGGTGGAGGTCTTTCCCATCATCAACTATCTGGTCCTTCTTTAACTGGAGGTGCTGGGGATTGGACCTGGGACATTCTGCATGCCAAGCTGAGGTTATCCCACTGAGCCAAAGCATTGACATCACTTCTAGGGGTCATATGCCACCCGAGCTGGCAACCTCTGAGTCATTCCATGCCCATGCGCAGGTAAATCAGACCCACCCCCCTCCAAAATCCCTTGGAAGGTAATTTCAGAAGCATCCTTATCCCTATGTTAGTTTTTTCTTGGTGACGCCTCTGGGATGCTTGGCTATAGAATTTTTTTTCAAGCTCGTGAGTATACACCACTCTGCTTACATTCTGTTTTGTACTTAACCCAATGGATACTACTTTGAGCTCCTTGGTGAAACAGTAGGATACAAATGTAATGAGAAGTAAAGCCAATGCAAAGCTAGTTTTCAATCATTCTCCATTTTCATCATTAACCCTTTTGCATTAACCCTTTTGCATTATATGTATCTGATTAGCAAGAATGAGAAGTAAAGCCAATGCAAAGCTAGTGTTCAATCATTCTCAATTTTCATCATTAACTCTTTTGCATTATACGAGCTGGAACACGTATCTGATTAGCAACTGGCAACATATGCAGAATATTTTAAAGCCCTGGGGCCCCAGAAGGACCATGTGACACACAAGGAGGGGAGGGGCTGTGGCTCAGTGTTAGAGCATCCGCTTGGCATGCAGAAGGTCCCAGGTTCAACCCATGGTTATCTCCATTTGAAAGATCTGCAGTAGGTGATGTGAAAGACCTCTGCTTTTGACTTGGACAGCCACGGCCAGTCTGAAGAGACAACACTGACTTTGATGGACCAAGGTTTCTGGTTCAGGATAAGCCAACTTCATGTGTTCATATGTCATATTTAACCATATAATGACTTTTTAAAAGATCTGCAACATAGCTCAATCAGACTCTTGGCAGACGACAGGCTTCTGGGGAAGAAGAGCCCAGAATGTTGTTAGAATGTAGCTGCCTGGCCAATGGAGGCCAAATGCAGTTTCCCACCACTGATTCCCTGCTAGGCCTGGTGAATGGTCAGACTGGCAAAATTCAGCCCCTCAGATGGTGGTAGGGCTGCTAGGTCTCATTGATGTGCCGGTGGGAGGTGGGAGGGAACCTTCCGGGAGTGGGGCGGGGCTCCGTGACACGATGTCGTCACATAGAAGTGACTTTATCATGTCGGGGACGTTGCACAGCAACACTCTGGTTTGAGGACAGAACTCTATGGTAAAATTCCCCTCAAACCATAGAGTTTTGCTCAAAAACCAGAGTGTCGCTGCACGACATCCCCAATGTGAGGACATCACTTCTGAGTGGTCATCGCTGTTTGGGGGCAGTTGGCTGGTGGCAGGCAAAAGCCCCCCAAACCAGGCGATCCTCTGCCTGGACCTGGGGAATGGCAATCCTAGAGAGAGGCCATGTTCAGTGTACCTCAAGTCCCCCGGAATCCAGGCAGATCACTCCAGTTTGGTGTAGTGGTTAAGAGCCAGTTGGGTGTAGTGGTTAAAAGCGTGGACTCTAATCTGGGAGAACCGGGTTTGATTCCCCACTCCTCCACATGCAGCTGCTGGTGTGACCTTGGGTCAGTCACAAGTTCTTTCAGAGCTGTTCTCTCAAGGACAGTTCTCCAGAGAGCTCTCTCAGCCCCACCTACCTCACAGGGTGCCTGTTGTGGGGCGGGGAAGGGGAAGGAGATTGTAAGCTTCTCTGGGACTCCTTTGGGTAGTGAAGGGCAGGGTATAAATCCAATCTCTTCTCTTCCATACTACTTTGGCCTCATGTTCCAAGCCCTGCCCCATCCCTGCCGAACACACAAATACCTGAAGCTGCCTCATACTGAGTCAGACCACTGTTCTACCAAGGTCACTATTGTCTACTCTGACCGGCAGCAGCTCTCTAGGGCCTGGGAATCGTTCATATCCCCTACTGCTACCACCAAAGAACCAAGTGTGGGTCCTGAGCCACTGAATGAGTATCACACCCCCTTGCTTCATGAGAAGACTCCTGGTACCACTAGAGGAACGAATCAATGGAGTCCAGTTGAGAATGCTAGGCTAGATGAACCTTGGCCTGATCCGAAATCTTTATGTTCCCAAATGCATTATTAATACCACCATTAAAAAAGCATTACGATGCGGCGTTTGCACGGCCAGAAAGCAAAAAAGAAAAGATTAGTTCGGGGAAGTGAAAAGCTCCCCATTGGAAGCTCAGTTTTGTAGCCTCCCATCCCGAAAGTCTCTCTCTGAGTCACGGTTGATCTCAGATGATTATTTATTCATTTCCAATTACTGAAGCCGTGCAAATTAATTAGAGGAGCATGCTACATATGCTTGGCAAGGAGCCAGGGGTTGACATGAGCCCCGGGGCTCCGGTGAAAACCTCCCTGGCCAGGGAGATTTTGTGGTCAGTCACAATGCCGGGCATGTCCTTTTCAAGAGCGTGGGACTACTGTGTCCATTCATGAGAGCGAAGAAATCCCTGCAGGCAGGAGAACTCCAGAGACAGACAGGGATGGCATCTTCTCAATAGAAAGAGATCTGTGTTTTTAATAGACATATAGTATACATATAGTATAGGGGCTAGGTGGCCATCTGTCAGCAATGCCGATTCTGTGAACTTAGGCAGATCATGAGAGGGAGGGCAGGAAGGGTTGCCTCAGTGCTTAGTTCTCGTGGCCCTTTCTTACACGCCCAGGGAAATGCTGATCACCACTTCGGGATCAGGAAGCAATTTTTCTCCAGGCCAGTTTGGCTGCAGATCCTGGAGGGTTTTTGTTTTTTGTTTTTTGGTCATCTTCTGGGCATGGAGCAGGGGTCACTGGGGGTGTGGGGGGGAAGTATTTGTGAATTTCCTACATTGTGCAGGGGGTTGGACTAGATGGCCCTGGAGATCCCTTCCAGCTCTATGATTCTATGATTCTATGATTCTATGATTCTATGATTCTATGAGTCCCCTGGGTGCCCCAGACTAGCTTCATCTGAATAGATCTCAGAAGCTAAGCAAGGTTGGCCCTGGTTAGCACTTGGATGGGGGATCACCAAGGAAGCCCGAGGTTGCTACACAGAGGCAGGCAAGGACAAACCACCCCTGAATGTCTCTTGCCTTGAAAATCCTATGGGTCGCCATAAGCAGCTGCGACTTGACGGCACTTTCCACCACCTTGCAGAATGCCACAGGGGAGGTTTTGCCTCCTACTGCATCCCTGTCCCAGGTAGGAAGGGGGGAGAGCTACTTTTAATGGCTTGAAGACTGACTGCTCAGCCCCAAGTGAGCTTTTGCTCACCCTGGTCTGACCTACCTCGCGGGGTTAATGTGAGAACACAATGACAAACAATGCGTGTGTTGCTAAGCTCTTTGGAGGGAGGGTGAGATAAGGGCAGACTGCAGAGGTAAACAGATAAAGCTACCGAGCGCCTACATCTGAGCACTGTGTGGTCCATCCACAGCCCATCTTTACAACAGAGGCAATAAAGCGATTACAGCCCAGCTGCGGTGTTATGTTTTTTAATACACTGTGAATGGGACAAAGTGCTGGAACTGTGATCATCGCCTGTGGTGGCTACAGTGTGTTCTTCCAGGAATCGCATTACAGCTCTAGAACTCTCTGTTTCGTGAATCCAAATGAAATCTTCTAGGAATAACATTCACTGCCAGGGCTTTCTCTGCTGGGAAATTCGCCTCTCCCCACTGCTCCAGCCAGGCCCAATCACCGTGTTCAGAAGTTAGCTGAGAAACAGGAGAGCTTTGGAAGGCCCTGTTTGTAAGCGGTTTTCAAGCGGCCTCCAAAGCTGGGGAGAGGGGAGCTGGCCAGGCACAAGAGGGAGACCATCCGTTCTGAATGGCAAACCCATTTCTCCAATTGGACATAAGTTTCTGCTGGCTGAAACACGTCCTCAGCCAAATCTCCGGCTTTGTATTTCCCCAACAGATGTGGCCTCCTCTTCCCATCCAGCCCATTTGGCACCCAAAGGGTCCTTCTCTCCGCAATGAAGTCAGCAAGCCGGCGTGTGCTTGGGAGTGTTTTATAGAAAGCGGGAGAGTAAAAATGGCCTGGTTTGCAGGAGTTTCTCATCTCTTCCCTTTTATTTATTTATTTATTTATTTATTTATTTATTTATTTATTCTTATACTTATACTTATACTCCGCCCACCCTGTCAACAAGCTCTGGGCGGCTTACAAAAGACGGCAAAATATGCCGATTTCACATAAAACCATAAAACATACTTAATATCAACAATAAACATTAACACGCTCGCAATATTAAATGATATTAAAGTGGATGGCGTACATTTTCATTCCGGTCACCTTCTGCTCTTTTAATTCACTACGTATCCAAGGATACCAGAAACAGGTTTTTATTAGCTTCAGTGTGGTATGACATAAGATAAGACAGCTTTTGTGAAAAGGATCAGACAACTTCGTATGCATGTCCTGTCAAGTCACATCAGTCTTATGGTGACCCCAGCAAGGGGCTTTCAAGGCAAGTGAGAAACCGAGGTGGTCGCCCAGTGCCTTCCCCTGCAGAGTCTTCCTTGGTGGCCTCCCACCCAAGCAGCAGCCTTGCTTAGTTTCTGAGGTCTGAAGTGACCCTCCCTACGGACACTTAGCAGGCCTATTTTCATACCTCTTTTTTGCCATCGAGTCACACCTTGTGGGGGTTTTCAAGGCAAGAGAAGTTCAGAGGTGGGCCGCCCATCGCCTGCCTCCACGTCAGGTCCCTGGACTTCCTGGGTGGTCTCCCATCCAAATATTACCCGGGGCCAACCCTGCTTAGCTTCTGAGATGTGACGCGATCGGGCTAGCCCAGGCTACCGAGGTCAGGACTTTTTAGCATGACCATTTTGAATGTTATTTCATTCCCTGGGCTACTTTGACAAACGGGCAGAGGGATAGACAGACAGGCGGGCAGGCGGGCAGACAGATGGTGGTGGCGGAAAGTGCTGTGAAGTCCACGCTGACTTGTGATGACCCCGTAGGGCTTTCGTGGCTAGAGACGTTCAGAGGTGGTTTGCCAGTCCCTGCCTCTATGGCACAACCCTGGTATTCCTTGGAGCAGGGCTTTTTTTGTAGAAAAAGCCCAGCAGGAACTCATTAGCATAATAGGCCACACCCAACTGCAGGAACTCATTCGCCTATTAGGCCACACCCCTGACAGCACAGTTCATTGGCATATTAGGCCACAACCCCATGTTACCAGAAGTGTGGTCATCCAGACACACCCACCTTTTGCTTCTTATTCTGTTTACCTTGTTTGTTGGCAAAATCCAGGGCCTTTTTTTGTTGCAGGAACTCCTTTGCATGTTAGGCCACACACCCCTAATCTAGCCAATCCAAATGAGTTCCTGCTGTTGGGTGTGGCCTGTTATGCTAATGAGTTCCTGCTGGGTGTGGCCAACCTGGGAGCCAGCCGGAACTCCGTTCCTGTGCATCCCTGCCCAAAAATAGCCCTGAGGTCTCCATCCAATCTCCCATCCTCAGGACTGCCTCTCCCGGTATACCACTTGGAGAGCATTACACTCAGAGGATAAGAACTTGCATGTGGTCCCTGGCCCAAGAGACATCTGGCTGTCCTCAACTAGGGCGAGAGCTTTTGGTGCTCTGGCCCCAACCTGGTGGAACTCTAAGCCGAATAATATCCATCCCCTGCGGGACTTACTACAGTCCCGCAGGGCAGAGATGTTCCGCCGGGTGTTTGGTTGAGGTCCTTTCCAATTTCCCGGGGGGGGCTGGGGCTGGGCCAGAGGCATTGCTTTGCTAGGAGCAAGGGTGGCTCCCGGGGGAGGCTGAGCCCCTTACTGAAAATTTCGGCGGGGGCTGACGCCCCGCTGCCCCCACGAAGATTACGCCTATGGTTGAGGACAGCCATGGTGTCCATCTGGTGTCCTCCCCCCCCCCGCAAGGTGGAAGCACAATTGGAACTTTGATCGCCATCTGTTTTTTAAACTGTATCGCTATTATGGAATGGAGGAATCTTGCTGTTATGGAATTGCATTGTGACTTTTATCTGTTTTAAACTGTATGATATGATTTTGGTTTTGTTGTGCACCGCCCTGAGCCCTATTGGGTAATGGGCAGTATAAAGCTGAATATCTCCCTTATAAATAAAAGCCGAATGGTGGTGGCACTTCTCTAGAACATTCCACACGCTCCAAAACCGGTTCGCTCTCTGATCTGTCATTCAGAGGGTCTCCCTATCCACTGGCTGCTTTGCCTGAGTCCTGACTCCAACATTCTAAACATTTTGCTAATCCTCTCCCCTCCATAGCCGGTCAGAACACAGAGGTTATTTGCATATGCAGCCTCACTGGCCTTTGCCTCGACTTGATTGGCTTTTGCTTCTAAAATTCTAAACAGTTTTGCTGTTTTGAGGTAAAATGTGTCCAATCTCCAGGTGAGGGCTGGAGATCACTCAGAATTACAACTGCTTCCCAGACAGCAGAGATCAGTTCCCCTGGAGAAAATGGTGGGCTCTGTATCCTCATATGCTGCTGAGGTGGCCCCCATATGACAGCCAATGTGACGTAGCAGTCAGGGCTTCAGAGCACACGAGAGGCTGCAGGTGTGTGTGGGGTGGAAAGCTGAAGAGTGAGGGGGAAATAAAGGTAGGTTGATGATTGTTGGGCAGGAGATAGTGTTGCCAACTCCAGGTGGGAAATTCCTGGAGATGTGAGGCATGGAGCCTGGAGAGGATGAGGTTTCAGGAGGCGTGGGACCTCGGACAGGTACAAAGCCATAGACTCCGCCCTCCAAACCAACCATTCCCTTCTGGGGAACCATCATTGCCAATCTCCAGGTGAGGGCTGGAGATCACTCAAAATTACAACTGTTCTTTAGGTAGCAGAGATCAGTTCCTCTGGAGAAAATGGTGGACTCAGTGTCATTATACCCTGCTGAGGTTGCCACAGCAAATTGACACTGAGTGTCCAAGGCTGGGGCACCCGCCCAGAGCCACTTTCTAGAGGCCGTTGTATTTATTTCCACAACGGGCCTTTTTCCTAGTAATAAATAAATATCTATCTATCATCCAGCGAGCTACCTAGCTACTAGATAGATAGATAGATAGCTACTAGATAGATGGATGGATAGATAGATGGATAGATGACAGGCAGACAGATAGATACATAGATAGATGATAGGCAGGGAGGGAGGGAGAGAGGCAGGCAGGCAGGCAGGCAGGCAGACAGAGTGAAATTCCGAGTGAGTGAGTGTCCAGACACTAGGGCTGAGCATCACTTAATGTGTCGTGTCTACTTATACAAACACTTGAACCGGCTCAACAGAACATGAAGTGGAAAATGCAGGTATCTAATTTGTTCTAGGAATCTGAGCGTTCATCTCAACATTTGCTGATACCGGGGCCACGTCTGAACAAGCTGTCCTACAGGACCAACCTTGGAGAGCCGGACGGGCCTTCCGTTCGAGTCTAATTAAATGGCCTTGTCTTCCCCCTTCTTCCCCACCTCTCCCCTCCCTTCCCAGCACTGCTTTTCACAGAAAAGACACTTTACACTTCCCTAGGGGTTTAGTTCATCAACAAATTGGGGGGGGGGGGGGAGGGGGGTGTCTGCCGAAGGATAAAGTGCTCCTGGAATGCTAAGAAGCACTTATGGTAAATAATCATCATTACGAATGTCTCCCTTTTTTTTCTTCACCTCTTGTCACAAAAGGCTCAATTCATTGAGTGCTATTGAGAGTTCATTATCTGCACTCGGGGAGTATAATGAAGGGGTTACGCGGAACACCAGGAAGGGGGATTATTAGTACGAGGCTTGTCTTGCAGACAATGGAGTATTACCAAAATGTGCAATGGCCTCAGGCGTTAGGGGCAGACGAATTAAATGGGGGAGGGAAGGGTGAAGAAAGGATGAGCTATGGGGGGGGGGAATGCAGTTCCATTTCAGGGGCTCTGTTGCCATGGTAACCGTTGCCTGATTTATTTTAATTTTTAAAAAGTCATTTTGGGGTGGAAAACACAACACGGTGGAATGGGACCACAGAAAGAAATACGAGGCCTACAGTGCCATCCTATTGGAATGAATGGATTTGTTGTTCAGTCGCACAGTCGAGTCCGACTCTTCGCGACCCCATGGACCAGGTCACGCCAGGCCCTCCTGTCTTCTGCTGTCCTCTGAAGTTCACTCAATTTCATGTTCATTGCATCTATGACACTGTCTAACCATCTCATCCTTTGCCGTCCCCATCTTCTTTGACCTTCAATCTTTCCCAGCATCAGGGTCTTCTCCAGGGAGTGCTCCCTTCTCATTTGGTGGCCAAAGTATTTGAGCTTCAGTTTCATTATCTGGCCTTCCAGGGAACAGTCAGGGTTGATTTCTTTTAGGATTGACTGATTTGATCTTCTTGCAGTCCAAGGGACTCTCAAGAGTCTTCTCCAGCACCATAGTTCAAAAGAATCTATTCTTCGGCGCTCGGCCTTCCTTATAGTCCAACTCTCGCAGCCATACATGACTACTGGGAATACCACTGCTTTGACCATGCGGACTTTTGTTGGCAGGGAGATGTCTCTACTTTTTATCATGCTGTTTAGGATTTAGATTGCAGTAATTCTGCGTAAGATTGCAGTACTAGTTCCATTTTATATTCTAATGGTTAAGTCGGCCATATCTTTGGATACCGAGATCCAGTGACTGGAGCTGTGAATGGGCAAGACGGATTGTTCTGCAAACCTGAAAAGGGCCCTAGCTTAGCAGAAAATGTGAAATCTTAAAAATATATATCCTGGGGGGCTTTAAAAAACCCCAAAATTATAAAAGTAGTGCCTGTAGCTTTAAAAAACAGATTCCCTCAGTGCTTGTTGCTAGGCAACCACCAAATCCCAGACTTCAATTTATGTGAGTGAAAGGCAGGGGGAGGGGACAGGGCCCTTTCCAGGCTATTTTGGCCTTTGAGGGAGGACTCACTGGTGTAGGCCTCACTAGGGTTGCCAGCACCAGATTGGGAAATTCCTGGATATTTTGTGGTGGAGTCTGAGGAGTGCAGAGTTTGGAGAGGGGAGAGGTTTCAGCATGGTATATTGCCACAGAATCCACCCTCCAAAGCAGCTTTTTTCTCCAGGGGGACAAATCTCTGTCGTCTGGAGTTCAGTTGTAATTCTGAGGGATCTCCAGTTCCCACCTGGAGGTTGGCAACTTGATGCCTGGGAGCAACCTCTGGGTGACTAGATACCACCTGACTTGCATGATTCAACTAGGACTGGTGGCTTGCTACTGTTCAACAGCAGCCAGCCACCCTATGAAAGCCAGTGGGGTACAGTGGTTAGAGCTTCAGAGTAGGGTCTAGGAGAACCATGATTGAATCCCCATCTTGCTGTGGAAGCTCACTGGGTGATTTTGGACCACATACTTTAAGCCTAACCTACCTCACAGGGTTGTTGTGAAGATAAAAAGGAGAAGAGAATAATGCAAGTTGTTTTGGTCCCTACTGCAGAGAAAGATTCTAGCAATCCTAGGTAGAGACTGCAGGAAGGGAGAAGATAGAAAACTGAAGACAGAAGAGCAGATAAAGATAGTTTGGCTGTTGGGGGAGGGGAGAATATAGGGTTGCCAACTCCATGTTTGAAAGTTCTTGGAAATCTGAGGGGTGGAGCCTGGGAATGGTGGTGTTTGAGGAGGGGAGGGATCTCAGACGTGTAATGGCATAGACTCTACCCTCCAAAGCAGCCATTTCCTCTGGGGAGCTAGCATTGCCAACCTCCAGGTGAGAGCTGGAAATCACCCAGAATTATAACTGATCTCCAGATGACAAAAGATCAGTTCCTCTAGAAAAATGGCTGCTTTGGAGGGTGGAGCCTAAGGCATTATATCCTTCAGAGGTCACTTCACTCTTCAGACCTCACACTCCCAAGGCTCCACCCCCAAATCTCCAGGAATTTCTCAACCTGGAGCTGGCAACCCTAAGGAGAATTGATCCCTGTAGCTGGGAGCTCTGTTGTGCTTCCTGGAGAGCCACCACTGCCACTGCTGTGGGGAGGGGGAAGCAGGTAGGAGAGTGATAGGGGCAGGAAGAGAGAGTGATGGGGAAGGGGGCAGAAAGAGCGAGAAAGAGTGATGGGGTGGGGGACAGAAAGCAAAAGAAAGAATGATGAGATGGGGAGGCAGAAAACTAAAGTGATGAGGTGGGGGCAGAAAGAGAGAGGAAGTGACAAGCATGGGGGAGTGAGAGGATAAGGAAAGGGGTGGCAAGAGGGAGAAAGAGTGTGAGAGAAGTAGGGGAAAAGGTGAGGAAGCAAAGGTGGGGGGAAAGGATAGCCACTCCCGCAAGTTTCTTGCGGGTCCCCACTTGTTTATAGGGATTCCTGATCCTATGCAAGCCCTTTCTGGATCTAAGGAGGCTAGAGTTACCAGCCTGCAGATGGCAACTACTGGGGAGGATTTAGGAGGTGGCGTGATGCCAGCACACTGAGGTCACTTCCAGTGAAACCTTGATGTGACATCATGGGATGTTTTAGGATTTCCCCAAACCATAGAGTTCTTTCAGATCATAGAGTGTCCCATGATGTCACTTCCAGGTTCCAACAGATACGATGACAGCAGACCCCCGTCTCATCCCATTAGTGCTTCAAGCAACGATGGGCAACATATCGGGTCTCCCGCTGTAGCAGCCCTAAACAAGACTCTAAACAAAATCCATTTCAGATTGTTGGCTAGTCCAATTATAGGCTCTTCTGTATTCTCATTTTTGTCACTCATTTGTCCCTATTGCTTTGGGTCTCCCCCCCCTTTTCCACCTGTGTTTTGCTCCCTCTGGGACTAATAGAGAGAGCAAAACACACTGGGGGGGGGACCCTGAAGCAATAGGAACACACAAGTGATGAAAATCAGAATGCGGAAGAGTTATGTTTACAATAGGGTTGTCAACTTCAGCTCGGGAAATCCCTGGAGATTTGGGGCAACACCTGGCATGGGCAGGAATTGGGAAGGGGAGGGGGCCCAGCAGGGATGTGGATAGAGTCCACCCTCTGAAACCACCATTTCCTCCATGGAAAATGATCTCTCTAGCCCAGAGATTAGTTGCAATTCTGGGAGAACTCCAGGCCGACCTGGAGGTTGTTAACCCTAGTCTAGTCCAAAGTCTGGCCCTTGGCAACATCTCTAATGAGGATGAGATCCTTCTGGTGTTAAGCATTCAAATATGTGGCAATTTCCAGTTACTCAACAGGCGCTTTCACACATGCGAAATAATGCCTTTTCAATCCACTTCAGCGACCATTCTCAAGTGTGTTTTGCCATTTCACACCATAAAATACAGTTGCAAAATGGATTGAAAGTGCGCTATTTAGTGTGCGCGCGATGTGTGCAACGTGATGTGGTAAACAAAGAGATGTGCCACGTGCGGGGGTGGGGGGGAACGACACTTGCTAGGAAATTTTCCTATGAAAAATAACACGACGTTGGAAGGATGGCAGTCCAGCCCAAGCGTTTCTTATGACTCAGCCGCAAAGCTAAACACAAAGCCATCCTTTCCTCTCTATCTACTCAGCGGGGATATCGGTTTCCAAAGGCTTGCTCGGGCACCTGCGCTACAATCTGTCAGCGAAAGTGGTATTTATGGGTTGTTTGCAAAACTCAGACACCCAGACTCTACGCTTTTAGAGCAATGTATTGGCAACTGCCCACATTTATGAAATTGGGGAAAGATGGATTTCTCTGCACCGGCCTCCATTTCCTGGAAATATTGTCACCTTTCGGAGTGCACATCGACTGAGGCTGTGTTAAACAAGCCGGTTCCATTCTGGATGGATGACTAAAGTCCCAGGGCTCTGTCTACACTGACACGGGGTCTCCCGATCGTGTGGGAGACCAGCTCCAATCTGCCTGGCACTGTGGGTGGATTCTGGTCCTCCAACGCCTTCTGCTTTTGGAGAGGAACATGACCTGGCAGCTCTAGTAGGAGGAGGAAGTCCGTGAAATCAGCATGTCTTCCGAGCATGCTGTCTCACAGGATGTGTCGTACCCAACTGGAGAGCCCCTCGCAGGAGGCACCCACAGGGAGTTCCTACTCTGAGCCCCCCCCCAGTTGCAAATTTAGCTTTTGCACACTATTGTAATTCTACCACGGCCTTCTGGGTTTTCCCTGGCTCCACTGTGGCTCTCCCTAAACCTGCTTTGAAGTGATTTTTCTGGAAAGAGAATATCCACAGCCAGTGAAGGGAAAGGGTGGATGGGAAAGGGTAGATTTCAACATTGCCTGCCCACATCCAGCACCACATTGTTTCTTTCTTTTATTTTATTGATTATTTCAATTGCTGTGCTGCCCCCTCCCCCACAAAGTGGGGCTTGGAGAGCCTCACTACAATATAGAACAAACAATAAATATAGTTGTCGAAAAGAGCAGGAGTCCGGTAGCACCTTAAAGACTAACAAAATATGTGGCAGGGTAGGAGCTTTCGTGAGTCACCGCTCACTTCTTCAGATACAGCTAGAATGGGAGTTGAATGATTTCAGATGCTGAATGACACTGGCAGGCAACTGGCAATAGCAGGTGATTGACCATAAGCAGGCATGACTGGATGTAGGTGAGATAGGCAGAGGGGAAATCTGGCATGGAAAAATCAGCATTGGTGATGAGACAGGAAACCTGGGTCTCAATTCAGTCCAGGTGGATGCATTGTCTTCAGCTTCATTATCAATTGCAATTCAGCAGTCTCAATGCACAGGGTGATGTTTGTTAGGGGTGGGGCCTCCCCACACTGGCATGCCAGGTGGTGCCGGGCAGAAGCCCACCAAGTTGGGGGAATCCCCTGCTTCCACCTGGGGACTGGCAACCCAACAGGTGACAGACAGGACACTATTCAAAGAGACGGATGGTGTACCTCTCCAAATGTCTCCTTGAATCACCTGGATAGAATGCCCCATTGAGCTGAATTCTGCTTTGGACCAAATTGGTGGAAACTCTAGGTTCCAAAGTCTCTGGGCATGTCTTCTTCATTCACACTTTATAAAAAACAAAACCACGGTAACGTTGCAAAAGTGGCAACCACAGATGTGCACAGAAAGAATCCTTAAAATAAATCTTCGATCACTGGTGCAGCATAGAGGTTAGTGTGGGACCGAGATCTTGGAGCGAATGGGTCTGGATCCCCCACTCAAGCACAGAAGTCCACCAGGAGACCTTGGGCCAGTCACACAATCTCTAAGCCTAACCTGACCCCCACAAGGTTGTGAGGATTTAGTGGAAGGGGGGGGGAAGATGTGAAAGAGCCTCTATAGGTCGCCGATCAGGGAGAAAAGCAGGATATAAATAACCATAAAAATGTATCTATGCACAGCCCGTCAAGGGGCATCATCTCCCCCCCTCATTCTTTTCCTGATACATATCCCTCCTTTTAAAAAAAATGTTCGAACAAAAAAATCAGGAATTCAGTTTTCTTATTTATGCACTAAATTGCATTGGGAGATTGAACATAATTGAAGAAGATCTTTGGAGCATTAATGCAACTTGTTTAGAGCTATAATAGCTTACCTAGCTCTCTTTTTTATTATTATCTATGAAATGTCTCACATCTTCAGTGATTTTTGACACTCGTAAATCTATCTGCATTACTTCAGTACTGTTTGGCGTCTTTTTGTCTCCCCACCCCCCCTTTTCCCCTGACTGTCCTTGGCTTCATTTGCCTTCACTGGTCTCAGTGGCTAAGGTGACCTATGACATATTGGCTACATAATGCTATGTAGAATGTGATCATAGAATCATAGAGTTGGAAGGGAACTTCAGGGTCATCTAGTCCAACCCCCTGAACAATGCAGGAAATTCACAAATACCTCCCTTCATGCCCAGTGACTCCTGTTCCATGCCCAGGAGATGACAAAAAACCTCCAGAATCCCCAGCCAAACTGGCCTGGAGAAAAAAAAAATTCCTGGCCCCAAAGGGCCACAAGAACAAAACACTGATGCAAACCAACCTGTCCTCTCTTTCATGATCTGCCCAAGTTCACAGAATCAGCATTTCTGTCAGATGGCCACCTAGCCTCTGTTTGAGCCCACCTAGCCTCTGTTTGAGCCCAAAGAAGGAGAGCCCACCACCTCCCGAGGAAGTCCGTTCCACTGAGGAACTGCTCCAACTGTCAGGAAGTTTTTCCTAATGTTAGCCGGGAAGACTTTTGATTGAATTTCAACCCATTGGTTCTGGTCCAACCTTCCGGGGCAACAGAAAACAACTCTGCACTATCCTCTATGTGACAGCCCTTCAAGTACTTGAAAATGGTTATCATCACTAGAGTAATCCAGGGAATGGGTGACAGGGAAAATTCAGTCTGCAAAAAGGAAAGGCACAGAGGCCTCAAGTCACACCACAATGATATCATCAGATGCAAGTTGGAGACTTCCTCTATGACCCCATGGCATCCTCTTCTTCCTTTATGACTCCATGGAATCATGGGGGAGGGCAAAGGGGCCTAGAAGATGCAGTAGGCTTGAGGGCCACCAGATCCCAGGCTGTGTCTGAGAATGTTACAAGGCATGTCCCTAGGCCTAGAGGCAGCTGTGAAGTCTTTGGTCCTTCCATAGTCTTTAAAAGCAATTTAGGGCACCCACTCATTTCAGCTGGACCAGCTGAAAAGGTCCCACCGTCTCTCATACCTCTCCTCAGGGCTTTTTTTGTAGAAAAAGCCCAGCAGGAACCCATTAGCATAATAGGCCACACCCAACAGCAGAAACTCATTAGCATATTAGGCCACACCCCTGATAGCACATCTCATTGGCATATTAGGCCACACACACCCATGTTACCAGCAGTGTGGTCATCCAGCCACACCCACCTTTTGCTTCTTATTCTGTTTACCTTGTTTGTTGTCAAAACCCAGGGCTTTTTTTGTAGCAGGAACTTATTTGCATGTTAGGCCACACACCCCTAATGTAGCCAATCCTAATGAGTTTCTGCTGTTGGGTGTGGCCTATTATGCTAATGAGTTCCTGCTGGCCATGGCCAACTCAGGAGCCAGCTGGAACTCCGTTCCTGTGCGTTCCTGCCCCAAAATAGCCCTGTCTCTCCTGGTATCCCTCTCCTGGAATCGACCATCAGCTCAGATTGCTTTACCATCAACTAAAGGGTATCTGTGTCCTGACCAAGATGTCCCAGCACAGCCCGATCTCGTCACATCTTGGAAGCGAAGCAGGATTGGCCCTGGTTAGTACGTGGATGGATTTTTGCTGATCAGAGGCAGGCAATGACAAACCACCTCTGAATGGCACGTGATGGCACTTTCCACCACCAAACTGTGCCTAAAATGTACAATAAACTGTGCCTTCTCATCAAAACTGAGGAAACACATACTTTTGGAGTTGTCCCTAAGCAGACTTTAGCTGTCTTTCCTTAGCAAGGCTCCGTATTTCCATCACTATTTCCATCCCTGCCCGACAGGACCATGTTCATGACGGAGACCCTCCAGTGCGGAACACTGAAGCCAGACCCTTGAAAAGAGGCCAAATGCCCACATCCTGAATGTCATAAGATAGCAAAATTCTCCATAGTATTTCCACCCTTCCAGTCATCTCACGCCATTCCTACCGTGTTGGCTTCCATTTAGGTCCACACATGATGTGAACGAAAGCAGCATGCCTTCTGGACCGCATGTAGAGCGGAACGTATAATCGGCCATCTGCAGAAACTCCCCACCAGTTTTTACAACCGACCTTACCGGCACTTCTGTCTCATCCGAAACATTCTGTGAGGTGGCAACTTTCCATTCCTCCTACGCGCGAAGTTTTCTTCCAATTGTTACCCACACATAATGTTTTTCCCCCCTTACGTATTTCCTAACAGTTGTCTTAGAATACAAACAGGCAAATGTACTTATTTTATTTATTTTATTCAATTTATATTCCACCCTCCCTGCAAGCGGGCTCAGGGCGGCTCACAGTAGGATTCTAAAACACATACATAGAATTCACAGAGTAATTAAAAACAATTTAAGATAGCACATATTTTAAAAGAAGAAAAAAACCACAAAATAGGTTGCACTATTTCATTATCTGCGTTATTTTCAAGCTGTCGCCATTGGGTCTCTAAGATCTTATTGGTTTGGGCTGAGTTGAGGTGGTAGGCTTCCATTTCAGCAGGGGAGGCCGCCTCAGCCAAAGGCCTCCTGGAACAGCTCCGTTTTACAGGCCCTGCAGAATGGTAATAAATCCCACAGGGCCCTGATCTCAGACGGGAGCATGTTCCACCAGGCTGGGACCAGGGCAGAAAAAGCCCTGGCCCTGGTTGAGGCTAAGTGGACATCCCTTGGGCTGGGGACAACCAGCAGAGCACAAGGCTCTCCGGGGTACATGTGGGGAGAGGCGGTCCCTCCGGTACGTCAGTCTCAGGCCACGCAGGGCTTTAAAGGTCAATACCAATGGGATATAAATGGTGCCTAGGTATGCCAGCATGAGGATAGCAATGAGCGGGAGACTCACCTGGACATGATGTAACTGGACATGATGTAATTGTGTTGCCAGCAACTGGACATGATGTAATCGTGTCGCCAGCAATGCTCTAGCAAAACTCTAGAGCTTTGGGTGAATGCTAGAATGGCACTGGTGACGACATTGCTTCCAGTTGTGCCAGCACCGGCGGGCACCCCCATTCTCCCCCTTGTTTTTCTGCCACTGGTGGAGCTAGTATGGGGCACTAGTCTGAATGTTGAACGAGAACACGGTTCCTTGCTATTGTGCCTTGATAGCCACTTACTTGACTTTGCCTGGTGCGTTTGGAGGAGTATCTCCCCCACCATGTGGAGCTTCATACTGATTGCCTGTGGGAGGGATGTCCTTATTGGTGCAAACAGTCCAATTAGCAGCAGAGGCTAACAACAAGAGCTGCACATGTATTTCAGAATCCCCTCCTGCCCTCGAAGCAATGCTTAAAGAAGATGAGCAAGATTCGGGAGCGGTGGTGCAGGGGATTTTTCCCCTGTTTAACGATAACATCTGAACTGCCAAGCTTTGGCAGTTCTAGCCCCGTGCTGGTGTGAGCAACCAAGCCTTGTCCTAGCTCATCGTCTACCCAGCGATTCAAAAGCTTCGGCAAGTAGATAAATTGGGAACCACCTGTAAGGGGGTGGGCACACCACTCCCTTCGGGAAGGTGTTAGCTGCGGAGTGTGTCTTCTGAAGGTGTGGCGAGATTGAAAGATGAAAGAGCTGTTTCGGCTTCCCTGCAGTGGAGCGAGTCGGCCAGGCGGTGGCGGTGTGGCAGCACGACATCAAGAAGCCAGCCGACAAGAATACACGGACCACGACTGATCCATCCCGCAGATGAAGCCCCGCCTAGCTGTAATGTGTGTGTAATTAAAAATGCTGTATGTTTGTCTTCCCTATCCCCCACGAATATTGTTAGTCCTATTGTCAAAGGGTAACTGTAAATCGCTCTGAGCCCGCAGTTGTGTGGGAAAGAGCGATCAATTAATCGAAAGTATTATTATTATTATTATTATTATTATTATTATTATTATTCGAGGGCAAAAGGAAGCGATTCAGGCAACAACCTGAGCTATTAGTTTGGAGGCCCAAACAATACAACAGGGTTGGTCACTGCCTCACCCGACATTTTAATTTTATAAAGAACATGTGGTGAGGGCACGAATTACTATAAGCCACCTTGAGCCAGGAGGAAAGGCTGGATGCTGCAAATATTTTAATTAATAAATAAAAATAAACTTCGGATTGTGGCAGCAGTGCTAGGAGAGAGGTGGGTTTAGATCCAAACTGAAAAAAACTTTTCTATCCCCATGGGGGAACCCCCCCCCCCCGGGCACCTATATAATGTCTGCATCTTTCCCAGGCACCAATAAGAAACTTAAGTAGGGTTCCCAACCTCCAGGTGGTAGCTGGGGATCTCCTGGGATCACAACTGATCTCCAGGCGATAGAGATCAATTCACCAGGAGAAAATGGCTTCTTTGGGAGGTGGACTCTATGGCATCATACCCCACTGAAGTCCCTCCCCTTCTCAAACCCCACCCTCTTGAGGCTCCACCCCGAAATTCTCCAGGTATTTCCTAACCCAGAGCTGGCAACCCTAAGCTTAAGAGGGGAGTGATTTACAGTGTGATCTAGCTATGTAAATTATTAAATCTTTAAACAATAAGAATTCATTCAACCTTCATGTATTTCTGCAAAGGTTTAAACAATCAGGAGGTCTATTATTAAGCACCAGGAGAGAAATTACAGGACTGTGGGGGTCTAGCCCCCTTCCTGCAAGTGAGGGAGGGTGGGTTGGATAGGCTTGCGGGGGGGAATGATGTCACTGATGTCACTGCATCACTTTCACAGGACAAAGGGTAGCTCTCGGAATTGCCAGACACTCTATGGTAAAACCACAGAGTTTCTGACGACTCCTAGAGATACACTGTCACTTCCATGTGGAACCTGGGAGTTGTGTCTGGAAATACCTAGAAGTGATGTAGGTTCTACCTGGAAGTGACATAGTGACATTGGCAACGTCGCTGACATCGTGCCCACATCCCCACGTTCCCGTCCCCATCTCTTCCACCGGTTGCCAGGCAACTCTATGATGGACCTTAGCTCGATTCAGGAAGGAAATAATCTGCACTCCCGAAATGTCTCAGAATTTGAAATTAAACAAATCTTGCATCACTTCTGCCTTCCCACACTTATTATTTTCCCTCTTTTACTCTTTATAACAGAAAAAAAAAGTACAGTGGGGGGTGGGACTTTGGTCAAGTACATTTTGTCTCTCAACAGCTTATCTTGAAAACAAATTGCAGATTACCCTGAAAATATTACTCAGGGAAAGGCTTGCAAATTCCCCGGAAAGACTAGGACCGAGAAAAGAAAAATAGAGGACAGATGGCTAAGCTGTTGCTTATCGAACGTATCCATGAGTTAGACTGCACCATTCCAAGTCGGGCCATCTTATCTGCTCCATCGTGAAAGGACAACAGAATATCCCCTAATGATTGTATCATCAAACATATGTCAGGCAAACACCTTGGAACTAAGAGTCATGCTGTGAGTGCGTATCATTGCCCAGTATGCTGGGTGGCTCAGATGTGCTGCAGATGGGAATGCAGCCCTTGAGCTAGAAGGCAACTTGGAGGTCATCTATTCCAACCCCCTGCTCCGTGTAGGATGAGGCAGTTTGCATGAGATTAATAAGAGGATGCCTATCCAGACATGTTTATGTCAGAGATGGCAATCTTATATAATAGAACTGTAGCCAAGAAATGTAGTAAGTAACTGGATAATTGTGGAAACACTGCACGATGAGCTGTTTTTCTGTATGATTGCATTTGTTTCCTAAGAGCATTCCTCTTAGTGCATTTTTTCCCTCCCAAGAGCCCAGATCAGCATCTGTGGACCTCCCTTTCCATTTCATCCTCACAACAATCCAGCGAGATAGGTAAGGCCGACAGTATATGCAGTAGCAGTGAAAAAGGCAAACTCTATGTTGGGGAGTATTAGGAAAGGAATTGAAAATAAAACGGCTGATATTGTAATGCCCCTGCATAGATCTATGGTGCGGCCTCATTTGGAAGACTGTATTCAGTTCTGGTCACCGTATCTCCAAAAGGACATGGCAAGAGATGGAAAAAGTACAGAGGAGGGCAAACCAAGATGATTATGGGACACAGCACCTTCCCTATGAGGAAAGGCTGAAGAGTCAGGGACTTTTCATTTTAGAAAGGAGACAACTAAGAAGGGACATGATAGAGGTCTATAAAATTATGCAGGGGTGGAGAGAGCTGACAAAGATAACTTTTCCACCCTCTCCCAAAATACTTGCGGACATCTGTGAAGAAATACATTTTTTTCCTGGGAGGGCTGAAAGGAGCGAAACCTCCACTTTGTGTTTTAACATATTTTTTTTTCTTTCTCTGAGCAGATAACAGGCTGGGAAGAAGGAAGTCAGTCAATGGCTTTCCAGGCTCACCTCAGCTACCTCTTAAGAAATGCTAATAGGTCTAGCCAGAGACAATGGGATGGCCAAGCTCCCCCCCTTTTTTTACCCCATCAGACAGGGAACAGAGGTTTGGAGGAATGAAATGCCAGAGGGACTCCAGGAAGGAAATACCCTGGAGTTTTCAAGGAAAAGCCTCTTTGACCTGGCATGACCTGGTCAGTAGGTGGAGAAATAGGATAAAAATTCCTTGCAGGAGGAAGGAGGTCTCTTTTCCTTGGGTGCTGAGTCCATGAGAACACTCAGACCTCTCCACTGGGAAGGCAGCCATTGACCATGTGCTCGCCTCAAGAGCTGGAGCAAGCTTCAATCTATAGGGATCTGTAACATCCTAAGTTAAAAGTTAAAAACAGGAGTCCTATTTTAACATCTGATAGGGCATGTATAGAGAAAGGGACAGAGGATTTGCATTTTACCCATTTCTTTTGGAATCCCTTGGTCAGTCTGGTGCTGTGCTAAAAGTATGCATGTGAACAGTTTCTTTTTAATAAATACTTTATAACTTTTGATATGGGCAGTGGATCTCTGTACAACCTGGACCTCCAGCATCTCAGACACACTATTGTAAAAGAAGCACCAGGGAGAAGTTAGGCAATTGGCAAGGGGTTATTCCTCCAGGGGTGCACAAGGCAGGAAACAGTCCTGTAGTGACCAGGCACTGGGCAGCAGGAGACACAGAGGCAAGACCTCAGAACTTGGAAGGGAAGCTGGGAGTCCTGACCCTCCCAGCGGATAATTCCATACGAAGGTCAGGTGATGAAAAAAAGTTGACCCCATGCCTTTGTACACAGCCAAGCACATACGTACCCCTTATAGCTGGCCAGTTGAGACTGCTTCAGCTTTGAGCAAGAGGGGGCATCGTGACCGACCCAACTTAGAGCAAGAGGGAAGATACAACATCTTGGCTGAGTAGAGTTGCCAGACCCCCTAGTGGAGGAGGGGTCCCCCACTGACAGGCCCCACTTCCCTGCCGCTGATCAGCTGGCTAATGGGGGGGCAGTGGTACATCTCTTGCATGATTCTAGTTCTGACTGCAGGAGAGAAGAGTTAAAAAAAAACCCCTCTATGTATGCCATAAAACAGGATGCAAGGAAAAGTTTAGCATAGCTGCCCAGTTTGGTGTAGTGGTTAAGAGTGCGGACTCTAATCTGGGATAACTGGGTTTGATTCCTCACTCCTCCACATGTGGCTGCTGGTGTGACCTTGGGTCAGTCACGAATTCTCTCAGAGCTGTCCTTGAAAAAGCAGTCCTCGAAAGAGCTCTTTCAGCCCCACCTACCTCACCAGGTGCCTGTTGTGGAGAGGGGAAGGGAAAGGAGATAGTAAGCTGCTCTGTGACTCCTTTGGGTAGTGAAGGGCGGGGTATAAATCCAATCTCCTCCTTCTCCTCCTCTACTACTACTACTACTTCTCCTCCTCCTCCTCTACTACTTCTCCTCCTACCATTGACTTTGAGTAGGGAGATACTTATACATGGGGAAGCATTTGAACATATGATTTGCCCCTACACACACACTCCTATGCGTGAAGTAGTCCAATACAGAATTTGACCACCCCTTTCTGTGTAACACGTCGAACAACTGCATGTAGAGTGCTTTCACACATACAAGCCACCGTTCAAAGCTATGCATATATGAACCAGCCCTTAGTTTCTCATACTACCATTCTGGGGAGGGAACAAACTAGGGGGCATTTTCCTTTGCTTCTTTTTCGATGTTCAGCCAGCCATATGGGAAGCCAGAGACTAGAAAGGTCCCTGTAATTTCGGAGCTCTAGTTCCAGATGGATGTTCATTTGCATTATATATTTTTAAAGCCCATATTTAACTTAGGGTCCTGTCAACTAACAAATGTTTCCTTTAGAGGAAATTCACACTTTTAATATTTTAATAAACTGCATGTGTCGGGCAGGGAAGTGGATTTCTGCAATGTTTAGGCCGTTGGATTGCAATCGCTCTAGCAGCCAAGCTGTGCGTGGGAGGCCTTAACATTGGATTATTTTCCTCCCTGCAATAAGCCGCTATCTAAAATATTCATGTTTGCAAATTTATCCAAATTTAGCTTTTGTCTTTTAATGGGCAATTGGAAGGATGATTCGCCGGTACAAATTTTCGTTTGCCTAGTCGAGTGAGCTGCACAGCTGAGGCCCTTTCGCTTGGCTTGCGTTCGCCGAACAATTCAAAGGGGTTCTTGAATGGCAGAACACAGACATGAGAGATGGGGAAAGCAGCTGTGTTAAGGGAAGACACGGTGGAAAAGTCCAAAATGGGAACCTCTGCTCCCCCCTCCCCTCATGCATACTGTAGCAGTGCCGTCTGGGAAGCAAAATTTCCCTCAGAGAGTTTGATGGATGTGTTAATTTACTGTGGCATTCACTTGCATAGCATCCATCTACTTTATCTAGAGTTGCCAGACTCCACGTGGGTCCTGAAGATTCCTAGAATTACAACAGATACCCAGACCACAGAGATTAGTTCCCCTGGAGAAAATGGCTGCTTTGGTGGATAGACTCTGTGGCAGGGATTCCCACCGTGGTGGCCGGAGGGTGCCATGGTCCCCTCCAACACCTTGGTGCCTATGTGGTTTAGAAAGTGTGTGGAGCCAAGGAGGGCTTCTTGCCCAGGAGAACTTCTGGAAATCAGATGGGCTGCTCAGATTTTAAAAAATGTTGTTTTAGTGGCAAATGCCATCCAGTGTTGGCTTGTTCAATCGCATAATGGCGGAAGCTTGGGAGAACAAAAATCACAAGAAGGACGTTCAGACAACCTAATCGCAATTATTGCGAGAGATGGCTGTCCAGATCAGCAAAATCGTGGATTTAGTGCAAATATCTGGATAGTACTTGATTTTCCAGGTGTCGGAAAACTCGCTAGGGAACCGGGAGGATTGCACGAGTGAGCCCACTTTGGTGCAGGAGATGGGTGCAGGCGTCTGATCAGAAATTTTAAATGCGAGAGGAAACTCTATGATAAAACCATAAAGGTTCTGGTGATTCCTAGAACTACCCCAGAAGTGACAAAGTGTAGCTCTAGGAATTGCTGGAATGTGTATAGTCAAACCATAGTGTTTCTAGTTATTCCTAGAGCTACCCATTGTCAATGCCAGTAAGAACTTCTGGCACTGTGCTTCAAAACAATTTCTTCCCCTGCCGCTGAAAGCGGCAGCAAGCAATGGGACCTGGGGATGGGGGAATTGACAGCCCGAGGAGCATAGCAGGGCTTGAATCTTTACTGAAATTTGGCAGCACGCATTGGACTCAGTGGCTTGGTCTACCTCTGGTTCTTCCTGGCTTGGCTTCCAGTAATATTGTGTCTATTTAGTACTTTTATTTCCTGCCCCCCACATACCCTAAGGAGACCAAAGTGGCATACATCAGCCTACACTCCTTCACTTTAACCTCACAACAGCCCTGTAAGGTAGGCTAGGCTGAAAGAAGGTGGGTGGTCTAAGGTCGCCTAGTGAGCTTTTATGACCCAGCTGAGATTTGAACTCGGATCTCTCAGACCGTAGTCCATTCCTTTAATCACTACACTACACTAGAAGCACAACAGGTGGGAGTTCAATGGATCACAACAGGATTACCCTCTTCCTTTTCCTCTCCTAATTCTGGCCCTTCCTTTCCTCCATTATTCTCTGTAGGCACGAGAGCCTCAGTGCCAAATAGTTTGACGTATTCCTTTTACGCCATTTCGACTTTCACCAAGAATTTACTTAGGTTTCTTATCCTTCCGTCCAGTCTCTCAGCCACTCCTTCGCTCACTTCCTTTAATAATATCTACTTCATCCAGTACCTCAGGAAGGTCATTCACAAGTAGGGTTGCCAGTCTCCAGGTAGTGGATGGAGATCTACCATGGTTACAACTGGTCTCCAGGTTATAGAGATCAGTTCCCCTGGAGAAAATGGCTGTTCTGGAAGGTGGACTCTCTGGTATTATAACCCACTGAGGCCCCTCCCCTCCCCAAACCCCACCCTCCACAGGTTCCACCCCTCCCCCCAAAATATCCAGGAATTTCTCTACAAAGACCTAGCAAGCCTAAGTCTTTTTTTATATATATATATAAGGAAGCCCTTCCTTTGCTCTAGCGCGGAACAAGCCAGCCTCAATCACATGGCTGTTCTACAGGAACATCAACAGCTCTCCTGGGAGACGACTCTTAACATTATTGCTAATGAGTTCATCCAGAGAGAACTAATGAAAAGAAATACACTTGGCGTGGAAGAATTCCAGCAATGTGTACACTGAATGTTTTTCTCATAATCGGTGTCCTCTAGTCAGCTATAATAAATTTGTTTTTTTAAATTTATGCGAGGGGGGAAAAAAACCCTGTTTTTCTCGATTATATTTGAGCAGTTTCTGTTGTATCTCGCCTGTTGGTGCAAGGGATGGCTCCACCCCCTTTCCCAGATTTGACCCCTTTGGGGAACTGAATTGTCTACAACTCTGTTTTATCGCTTTAGTGGGAAAGACAGATTTTAACAAGCAAGGCTTACGACACACTCAACCTATAAACCTCAGATTGCTAACTCTGGGTTGGGAAATTTGGGGGGGGGGTAGAACCGGGGGAAGGCCGGTTTGGGGAAGTGAGGGACATCATTGGTATATAATGCCACAGAGTCCACCCTCCAAAGCAGCCATTTTCTCTAGGGGAGTTGATCTCTGTCATCTGGGGATCAGTTGCAACAGCGGGAGATCTCAAGGCAGCAACTGGAGGTTGGCAAGCCTATGTAAACCTCAATGATGGGGGGAGAACTGGTGACCACAAGGACTCCCAGTAGCAGAAGCCTCAGGCTTCTGGACAAGGACACACGGAAAAGCAGTTCCCAGTGGCTCGATGGATTGAGTTGGGAGTACTGAGAACTTCAGTTGCCTACCTTCACGTGGGGCCTGGAGACCTCCTGGCATGATACCCAGTCTTCAGGCTACAGAGATCAGTCCCCCTTGGGAAAATGTCAGCTTTGGAGGGTAGACCCTAGGGTTGCCAAGTCCATCTTCCGCCCCCAGCGGGGGACTTTGGGGGCATTCCTTGTAGGGGGCGGGGCATCCCTGACGTGATGACATCACGTTGGGACGTCCGCCCCCCCACCCGCCCGCATGCCAGATCTCCAGAAACGGCAGTTCCCTGCACTTAAAGGAGCCAGCGTTTCTCTTTTAAGTGCAGGAGCCAGCGTTTCCCCTTTAAGAGCAGCTGTGTTTCCCTTTTAAGTGCACAAAGCTGGCATTTCCCTGCAAGCCTGATCTCAACCGTAGATCGGGCTTGGGAGGAAACACGGGTTGCACACACTTAAAGGGAGAGAGAGGGGTGGCTGTGGGTGTTGGGGGTGGGGCTTCCCCTGCTGGCCATCTGGCCGGCGGTGGGTAGAACCCCCCCCAAAATGGAGGACCCCTGGCAAACTGGGGGGGGGGGTTGGTAACCCAAGTAGACTCTACGGTATTATACCCTGCTGATGTCCCACCCCAAACCCTGCCCTCCCCAAGCTGCACCCCAAATAGCCAAGAATTTCTCAAGCTAGAGTTGACCGCTCTAAGAACTACCTTTCCCATGCTATCCAGAGCCAGGGAGGGTGCAGCCAGGCCTTAACTCTGAGTCCTCTGTCCCCAGAAGCAAGGTTGCCAGGTCTGGGTTGGGAAATTCCTGGAGATTTTGGGGGTGGAAGGGCAGGGATTTGGGGGGGGGGAGGGACCTCAGTGCAGTATACTGCCATAGAGCAGGGGTGGCCAAAGTGTGGCCCGGGAGCCGCATGTGGCACTTTCACACATATGGTGCGGTTCCCGGCAGGGCAGCTGGGGAAGCGAAGGGGAGGCATGCCTCTCTGATTGGTCTTCCCTTCCCCAGCCAGTGTTCCCCTCTCTGGGTAGGCTTGAGGTGGAGGGGGAAGCAGACAAAGGAAGCGACTTTAAATGCATTCTCAAAGCCCCCCTCCTCCACTGGCCAGCTTGGAGAAGGCAGCTGGCATGGGAGTGGTTTTTTCCCCCTCGGAGAACACGTTTAATGTTAAAGTTGCTTTCTTTCCACCGCTCTCTCTCTCTCTTTCTCTGAGAGCCAGTTTGGTGTAGTGCTTAAGTGTGTGGACTCTAATCTGGGAGAACCGGGTTTGATTCCCCACTCCTCCGCTTGCACCTGCTGATGTGACCTTGGGTCAGTCACAAGCTCTGGCACAGCTGTCCTTGAAAAAGAGCAGTTTGTGTCAGAGTTCTCTCAGCCCCACCCAGCTCACAGGGCGTCTGCTGTGGGGAGGGGAAGGGAAAGGACTTTGTAAGCCGCTCTGAGACTCCAAGTGAAGGGCGGGGTATAAATCCAATCTCTTCTTCTCTCTCTCTTCTTTCTCTTAGACAAATAAATCTAATTAGCAAACAAATGAACATGATTGGATAAATAAATATCATTACCAATACCTGTTTTTACGTTTTGCTTTTATTTTTGGCAGTCTCACTGACTGTTAATAAAAAGCAAATTTGCGTATTTCTCAATTAAAAATGTGTGTGTAATGCTTGTCCATGTTTTGCGGCTCTCAAACATCTGACATTTATTCTATGTGGCTCTTAACATTAAGCAAGTTTGGCCACCCCTGCCATAGAGTCCACCTTCCAAAGCAGCCATTTTCTCCAGGGGAGCTGATCTCTGTCACCTGGGTATCATCTGTAATCCCGGGAGATCTCTGGCTACTACCTGGAAACTGGCAACCTTAAGGCCCCCAGGCTTCACCGCCTCCCCACAACAGAATGAGCTTAGAAATGGAGAAGGGAAGTGGAATTTTGGTAGGGATCTCCTCAGAGTTTTGGGGGATTAGCCTTGAATGAGGCTGAGTTTCAGTTAACTAATTCTGGCCCAATCCAAACTGAGCCTCCCTTGTCTGAAGCGAGCACATTCCAAACTGAGCCGAGGGAGCATCCTGCCTGTCACTAATTCCATTTTAGTCCACTTCACACAAAGCTTCTGTTTCTTTCTCTGAGAAACAAATTGTGAAATAAGCCTGGGCACATGGCAGGAACAAAAAAAGTGTACTTGTGTGTGTGACAGAAGCGGGTTCGAATTAGATCAGCGCAACAGACGGCATTACAGATGGTCACAGGAGACAAGCTCCAAAGTGATGCAACTCCTTGTTGAGACTGGGTTACCATTTAATGGAGCATCTCTTATCCCACTTATTCACACGGCGGAAACTATTCATAACCAAACCTCCTACCAGCTCGGTGACTGAGCTCATCATCAACTCTTTGGGACAAATGCAATAATGGTACATGATGCTGAAAAGTTCCTTGGACTATTTGAAGCTGGATTAGCATTGTTACGGGAAATTCCTTTCCCCAAAATTTGCTTTATAGCGATTGATTCCTCTTCTTCTCTTCCAAAAAGAAAAGAAAAGAATTTTTCTTTCATTTCTCTTTGATGTCTCTTTGTAGTTTTCCATGACCAATTTGTAGCTTCAGCCCTTGCAAAGGGCTTTTTGATGTTATGTACCATAGGGGTGCTCTAGCCTCTAACAGAGGGGTGAGAAGGTTTGGGGAAACATTGTCTGCCTCTAAGCATCTGCAGAATGAAATCCTGACATTTGGTAGAACCGCCCTTCCTGCCTGCCTGCCACCCCAATTTTTCTTTTGGTCAAAATGAAATTGAAACAGACTCCAAATCTGGCATGGATAGAGCATCAGACTAGGATCCTGGGAGACCTGGGTTCAAATCTGCACTTCTACCATGGACACTTGCTGGGTGACCTTGGGCCCATCACAAACTCTCAACCTGGCCTACGTTACAGGGCTGTTGTTGTGGGAAAATGGGCGTAATGGGAGGAAGAGGGAGGGGGAAGGAGGAGGAGATTGGATTTATATCCCGCCTTTCACTACCCGAAGGGGTCTCAGAGCCGCTTACTATCTCCTTTCCCTTCCCCTCCCCACAACAGACGCCCTGTGAGGAAGGTGGGGCTGAGAGAGCTCTTTCCAGAACTGCTCTTTCCAGAACTGACCCAAGATCACTCCAGCAGCTGCATGTGGAGGAGTGGGGAATCAAACCCAGTTCTCCCAGATTAGAGTCCGCGCTCCTAACCACTACACCAAACAAGACCAGGAGGGAGAAAGAATAGAGCAAACTGAGAGAAGAGGCTCTGGGAGGCTTGGTGGCAAAACCAAGTTTGCCTCGACGTATCTCTGACATGGCTGAGAAACACAGTTTGGGGCTCGGTAGTGCTATAATATATTCATAAACAACTAAACACAAAAAACAAATGATCAGATTGTTGATTGTTAAATGATGTGAGATTCCTGCATTTTATGCTGGTGTGGGGGAAAGTAGCATATGGTTACTCTGCACGTGGGTCTTGAAAACGACATTAGGTTTAGAAGCGTATCCCTCTTTTAAAAAATCTGAGACCTGCTTGTAGGGGTTGCTCTGGCATCAATAAGCTTTTCTTGCCGAGTTTACAAGCTATCTGAGAGTTCAAGCACTTTTCAACTGCCAATGAACTCTGTTTGCTTCAAATTACTTACATGTTGGACAGTTAGTTGGAACAGTTACAGAAAATGTAGATTAACTGCTTTTTAACAGAGGTTAAAAGTTGAGATTGGCTTTATCTCATATGCGCCTGCTGATTGGCTCATTTGCACTTACGTTCATATCCCATATTTCGTCATGAACCAATCAGTTATCTAGATAATAATCACATGATTATGGTAGAACAGATTTAAAGAAAGATAAGATCAGGGTTGCCAACCTCCAGGTGGTGTCTGGAGATCGCCTGGAATTGCAACTGATCTCCAGGTGACAGAGATAATTTCCCCTGGAAAAAAATGGCCACTTCCGAAGATGGACTGTATGGCACTATATCCCACTGAAGTCCCTCCCCTTCCCAAACCCTGCCCTCCTCAGACTCCACCCCCAAAATCTCCAAGTATTTCCCAACCTGGAGCCGGCGACCCTACAAAAGACTGATGTTTTTATATAAATGTGTACTCCTATGACAAGCAAATCAGATTTCTCAGAAGAAGAACAGGTGAGATTACTTGATGGGTAATTTGGGCTTTTTGATAAGCCCTAAAAGCAGTGAGAAAAAAGCTAAAACCTGAGTTGCTTTTAAAGCTTTTACTTGCTATACAATGATTAAGCAATGCAAGGCACTTTGATCATTTTAGGATTTATCTTCACAGTAATCGTGAAGATAACTTTTTCATGCCTGTACCATTTTCTGTCTTGCTCAATTAAAAAACAAAACTTTGCATCTTGATAAAAGATAAAAGTTTCTGCAGGCGCTGTGTCCTGGTTTGCTGGTTACATTTCAAAGAACTGAGCTTACCTACTTACTCTTTTGTATTATCAGAATTAAAGGTTGTTGAGCTCCCTTTAATAGATAAATCCAGGAGAACTCTGCTGCTAAAGATTTTTGCAGAGGCAAAGCCTGTTAAAGTGTTTCAGTCAGGTTCTCTAATTGGAGGCGGGAAGGAATTTCTCCTTACACACTGACCTACATCAAAGACCGGTCATCTTGGATCTGCAACTTTTTTGCGCTCCTCTCAGACACTCATTCATAAGCCCCGAACAGGACAACAACCAAGAGACTGCCCACAGTTCTAAAGCACTCTGGCCACTTTGGAATTCTGATTCCAAACTCTAACTCTGGAAGTAAGGGAGGGAAA
>NW_015176037.1:0-9279 GCF_001447785.1 Gekko japonicus | reverse complement strand
CCTGCCTTACATTTAAAAACAAAATTTTAAAAAATCTGCTTGAAATCAAGGAAAAAAGGAATGAGGCAAAGACAGAAAAGCTCTTCTAACTTTCATGGCATTATAGGATAATTCTGAAGGAGGTGGTCTCTATCTCCTCCTGTACCATTTTTTTTTGAGGGGGGGGGTAGGATTTCTGTCAGGGTAGATTCAGAAGATCAGAAGATACACTGTAGATACTGAAAGTGTTACGTATGCATGCCACTAGATTTGGAAGAGCTAAACTTTGAAAGATAAGTAGATTTTAGCAGAATAAGAAGAAAATTTAAATTGTTTGATATTATCAACATTGACCAGTTCTAATAATTTTAAAAGAATCTTTGGGGGTTACATGATTGGTCTCCTTTACCATAAGAACCTCAGAGGCACATGAACCGTCATGCAGACGCATCGCTATGCACACTATTTTATTTGTTCTGAAGACTCAACACTTGGTCATTCTAACTTTATCAAACAAGGCCTATAACAACCCAGGCGGGCAGTTGCCCATAACCTCCAATCAGACAACTAAAGAGCAGCATCACATTGGCTTGAGCCGAATTTTCAAGTTTTCAGTCTTCATGCCAAAATTCCCAACATGGGAGAAGTTTTCCCTCCATAAAACAGGTATCCAAACTATGTGAAAATCAAATGCATTCTGCTATTTTTCAGTTAGAGCATAAAGCACTGCTTACAAAAAGCTGTGCAAAAGGCGCCACACAGGTTATAATGTAAAGCTTCAAAGAGCCGTGCAGCCCTTGATCTAACCTACAAAGCCAAAGTCATGGAAATTCCCGTGCCCTGTGAACAAAAGAAGCTGTGCAATCCCTGAGCTGGCACACAAGGACCAAGCTCAGGAAATCTTTCTGATCCAAGTGAGCCAATGCTGTGGCATTTGTGCACCTTGTGTAAGCCACACCTTCAGCTCATGTGACTGATATGCTAGTTTAGGCTCAATATTATCCCTTTCTAGTTCTTCAGATTCCTGAACAGATGTAGAATAATAGAAACACTGGATTTAACTTGATGTTCAGAAACCCACAGATCGTACTCCCATGCCTCACAATTGCAGGCACCACACCATTTTTAAGCACTCGATTCCCTTTTCAGTGACCACTTAGAGACCCCTGGGACTCTAAACAGGTGTTTGCCCTGCAACCCAGATACTTGAATGCAAGGGCAATGATGGCTTTGAGACCAGATTCACCATTGCTAAGAATCTGCAATACACAAGAGGAACTGGAGTAGGACGCAAAGGCAAGGTACACAGTGGGAAGTTGTATACTCTAAACTGCACTTACTTGGAGAGTTTCATTTCAATTTGCTGGCGTATTTCCTGTCTCTCTTCATCGGTTCTCCTTGGGAAAATGTTCCTGTCTTCCAGCTCCTGTTTGCTCGGCCTGTTCCGCAATTTCACTGCCAGCAACTCTTTCTTACATTTCCTTGGCAAAGTACCTGGAAGCACACATTGGGAAATTATGAACGTGTCAGAGAGGCTGTTCCTAAAATAAGCCAGGGAACCCTAGTTTATTGGACCACGTTTTCTTGGGGAATGGAATGCAAATCGTGAATTCTGCAGGAAGGTTGTTCAGAGAGAACATGGGACCTTTCATTTAAAACAGCTGGATGACTGGGTGGATCAAGGACCCACAAGTGGTTATCCCAATCCATGTGGCTTCAGCAGGGGTCGTTTTGTAGAAAAAGAGCTAGGGGAACTCATTAGCATAACTCATTAGCATATGCCACACCCCCTGACATCAGGGGCCGGGAGGTGGACCTGCAAGCCGCCGGCGGGAGTGTGAGGAAGCCCCGCCAAGGCCCTCCCTGGCCTCAGGCAGGCAGGGGTGGGGAGCGGGGAGGAAGCAACTTACCCTCCCTCTTCTCCTGCCTCCTCCTGGCTGAATGAGGGCCGGAAGCGGGGCAGCCGGAAGCAGGGGGCGGGGCTTCATCGTGTGCCCCTCCCCCCTGCACCTCACCTGGGGGAACTGCGATCCCCCGCGACCCCCCCCCGAATCGACCTCTGGGCTTCAGCTTCCAAATGTTACCCAGCCTGAGAATAGCCATAATATTATAGCACTTTCTCTGTTTCAGGGACTTCACAGATATTATAAACAACTGTGTAAGAACATAAGAACATAAGAGAAACCAATGTTGGATCAGGCCAATGGCCCATCCAGTCCAACCAACACTCTGTCACACAGTGGCCAAAAATACCAGGTGCCACCAGGAGGTCCACCAGTGGGGCCAGGACACTAGAAGACCTCCCACTGTTGCCCCCCCCAGCACTAAGAATACAGAGCATCCCTTGCCCCAGACTGAGAGTTCCTGTCTGTACCTTGTGGAAGGAGATTATCATCATCATCCTCCATCCTGCAGGAGGGATCTGAGAGAACATGGTTGGCCTGCAGAATTGGGCCAAAAAAGAGGCCAACTTCACTTCTTCAGGTAAATTGTCCCAAAGAGATGGAGCCAGTACTGTACAGGTGAGCCCATGGGCTGCCAGAGGAATGGTTTGATAGAGGGAGCCAATAGGAGGAGACTCGGAGAAGCTGAGAGGGGCACAGGTTTACACTGGGATCGAGCAACACTTTGAACAGTGAACATGCTTAGTGTTGTTCATAGTTTAGGAGGAAATTCATAACTGTGCTACCTAATGGGAGCAGGGGGCTAAATGACAGAGATGACACCTTGTTCTGAAATGGGAATAAGTCGACTTCAAGTATGAACCAAAAGAAATGTCCATTCATCTCTGGTTTGATTCTTACAGACCTCCCAGACCAAAGAATGGAAATGATTTGAGCTGGATATATGATCTTCAAGTCCCTGGGTCAACAACCAGTTTAGCTTGCAAGGAGGTGGGTCAGAACCCTTGTGTTGCCAACTCTGGGTTGGGAAATTCCTTGAGATTTGGATAAATAGCCTGGGAAGGTGGGGTTTGGAGAGGGGAGGGACCTCAGTACAGTATGACGCCATTGAGTCCACCCTCCAGAGCAGCCAGGGGGACTAATCTCCAGAGTCTGGAGATCAGTTGTCATTCCAGGAAATCTCCAGGCCCCACCTGGAGGCTGGCAATCAAACTTCCACCCCATAAGTGACCAGCCAGCAAGTCTCAGTGCCACATCCAAGGGCACGTCCGTCAGGAGGGAGGCATCTCCTGGAAATTCCAGGCCCGAGAGAAGCTAAATTTGCTGTGACTAGGGCTGGGGCATTTTCGGTGGCAGCTCCTACCTGGTGAAAAGAGCTCCCGGAGGAGATCCGGGCCCTGCGGGACCTTTCTCAGTTCCGCAGGGCTTGCAAGACAGAGCTCTTCCGCCAGGCCTTTGGATAGGAGCCGCCACCACCACTATTCCATCTGTACCCCTGTGCCCTAGTGAATTAACATCTGATTGCCTGGCCCCCAAGGGTGGAACGTGGCACTGGACACGGCTCTGAGCATAAGATCGTCAGTAGCTATGTGAGGTAGCTATGTGAGGTTAAGATCTTCCCTTCTTGCTTGAAATTTGCTGTAAATTGTTTATATTTTATTGTAATTTATTGTTTTTTAAATTATACGTTATTGTTTTAACCTGGCACTTTGTGCCCCTGTTAGCCGCCCTGAGCCTTTGGGGTAGGGCGGGATATAAATGTAAATATAAATAAATAAATAAATAAATTTTTTCGGATGACAACTGGAGGGAAGGATGAGTCCCTACTGCAGGCTCAGGACCAAAGCTCCTTCTAAGCTGTGGAGTCTTGTGAGCAAAAATTCTGCTTTTTGAACTAGTGGCATTAAAGTTGTGAGCGAGCGATTTGGCTGCTGCATAAACCAGTTTGCTCTGGAGCCCTCCTTCCTGAGCTAAGACCAAAATGTGTGAGCCAGAGGCTAAAACTGTGAGCTAGCTCACACTAACTCAGCTTTGAGGGAATACGGCTCAGGAGGACCTGCCAGCTGCAACACTCGACAGTATCAGTTATTCAGATCGGAAATGCAGACGTCTCCCTTCCTAGTCTTTTAAGAATTCCTGCAAAACACAACTCAGTCTCCATATATCTGAAGGGAAGCCATTCTTTGTTTATAAAGGAGATGAAGAAGGAAAGAAATCACTGAAAGACTCCTCCCTGGAGTTCACAAAACTCCTGCATCTTTGCGATACTTCTCTGGAAAGGCCAGCGTCTTCTCAGGCAGTGAACACAGCACCCCCCAGTGTCCATAATGAAACATGCAGCTCATGGAAAATAAACACGGCTGGGAAAAGTCGTGACAGCCCTGCTCCATCTAAGGCTCTGCGGAGATATCTTAATCTTCTCCCCTGCGGTTCAATTAGGGAATCCCTAGGCCTCGCTGTTGTAATAAGCATCGTGAGATCTGCCAGTTCCTGAATCCTCACTGAGTATGGTAGATTTTTCACATTTAATTAGAATTCTGTCTGGCTCCCGACAGACACACACACACACACACACGCCAGTTGGGCAGAGGCTCACGGAATAGCTATTAGCAGTTTACTAATGCTCCAGTTCAAACTTGTTTGCTGAGATATACATACACTTATTTAAGCAGGGCAAACCAGGCAAGTGTATCCAAACCCGGATACAAAGAGCATGTCCCGAGGTGAGGGGAACCGGCAAAGGGCAGGGTTTGGGGAAGAAAGATACCTCATCAGGGTATAACACCATAGAGTCCATCCTTCAAGGCAGCCATTTTCTACAGGAGAACTGATCTGTGTGGTTTGGAGATGAGTTGTGATTCCTAGAGATCCCCAGGCTCCACCTGGAGGGTGGCATCCATAGTTTGTATGGTTGTTGACTTGAGGTAGTGAGCTGTAGCTGTGTGTGTGTGGGGGGGAGATAATCAGGAAAGGCCTGGCCTAGCCAGTTTAGAGGTTTCATGCTGTCAACATCACACACCACAGTCATTTTGGAACCTCTTGTCAGGTAGACTGCCATATGGTTTATAGGCCTGGAGTTCGCCTGCCTGACCTCTGTACAAGTTGGTGCCACACTCCTTCCCTCATGCTTCTCTCCTCGTTATCACTGACCTTGCATTCCTGTCTGTCTGTGTAGTGTCTCCACGTTAATTAACCGTGAGACTAGTTTCGTTTCTCAGCCTCGACGGGCTATTTTCCCCCACCCGTGGAAAATGGGCCGATTGGCTCACAGGTGGTGGTGGGGGGAGCTGTTGAATCCTCTATATCACTATATGCTTGTTCTATAGTCGTCATTCCTAACAGTGACCATGTTACTGCAACCATAGTACTAACAATAAAGTAAAACCTTTCTTGGAAGAGTGTGCTCTGTTGTTTGACTGTGGGTCCTGACACCTCTCAGCACAGAGAGACTCCTATGTCTCAGCTTTAAGCCATTAGCTTCTGAGTCTGAGGCCTAAAGATTCCGGAAAGTCAAAGTATTATTCACAAATTTTTCCTTTCAGAAGAAAAAAAAGAGATTGAATTTATACCCCACCCTTCACTCAAAGTCTCAGAGTGGCTTATGATCTCCTTTCCCTTTTCCTCCCCACAACAGACACCCTGTGAGATAGTTGGGGCTGAGAGAGCTCTGAGAGAACTGGTCTTCAGAGAACAGCTCTGAGAGAACTTGTGACTGACCCAAAGTCACACCAGCAGCTGCATGTGAAGAAGTGGGGAATCAAACCTGGTTCTCCCCGGTTAGATTCCATGGCAGAGAGCCATTTTGGTGTAGTGGTTAAGTGCGCGGACTCTAATCTGGGAGAACCGGGTTTGATTGCACCTGCTGATGTGACCTTGGGTCAGTCACAAGCTCTGGCACAGCTGTCCTTGAAAAAGAGCAGTTTGTGTCAGAGTTCTCTCAGCCCCACCCACCTCACGGGGTGTCTGTTGTGGGGAGGAGAAGGGGAAGGAGTTTGTAAGCTGCTCTGAGACTGCAAGTGAAGGGCGGGGTATAAATCCAATCTCTTCTTCTTCTTCTTCTTCTTCTTAACCACTACACCAAACTGGCTCTTCAGAGTAATGATACTTTATAGGGCCCCTCTAAGCAGAGTTATACCCTTCTGAGAGGACTGATTTTAATGGGCACAGAAGGGTGAAACTCCACTTAGGATGGCACTATTCCTCTACTTCAGGGATTATTTCTATAACAGCTGTCTTTGATGGTGCTTTTTTATAGAGTTGCCAACTCCCAGGTGGGTCTGGAGATCTTCTGTGACTACAATTGTTCTCCAGACTATAAAGATCAGTTCCCCTAGACTCTAGAGCCCACAATAGGGTCCACACCCCCAAAGGAGAGAAAATGGCTGCTTTAGAGAGTGAACTCAATAGCATTATACTCTGCTGAGGTACCTCCCCTCCCCAAACCCTGCCCTTACCAGGCTCTCCCTCTCCCAAGACACTAAAACTCGAGGGCATTGAATGAAGCTGTTGGGCAGTAGAAGAGAAGAGAAGAGATTGGATTTATACCCCGCCCTTCACTGCCCGAAGGAGTCTCAGAGCGGCTTACAAACTCCTTTCCCTTCCTCTCCTTACAACAGACACCCTGTGAGAACATAAGAACATAAGAGATGCCAATGTTGGATCAGGCCAAAGGCCCATCCAGTCCAACACTCTGTATCCCACAGTGGCCAGAAATACCAGGTGCCATCAGGAGGTCCACCAGTGGGGCCAGGACATTAGAAGCCCTCCCACTGTTGACCCCCCCCCCAAGCACCAAGATGACAGAGTATCACTTGCCCCAGAGTCCCTATCTATACCTTGTGGCTAATAGCCACTGATGGACCTCTGCTCCATATGCTTATCTAATTCCCTTTTGAAGCCGTCCATGCTTGTAGCTGCCACCACTTCCTGTGGCAGTGAATTCCAAGTGTTAATCACTTTTTGGGTGAAGAAGTACTTCCTTTTATCCGTTCTAACCCGACCGCTCAGCAATTTCATGGAGTGCCCACGGGTTCTTGTATTGTGAGAAAGGGAGAAAAGTACCTCTTTCTCTACCTGCTCTTTCCCATGAGGTGGGTGGGGCTGAGAGAGCTCTTTCCAGAACTGCTCTTTTTCAAGAACAGCTGTGCCAGAACTATGGCTTGCCCAAGGTCATCCAGCAGCTGCAAGTGGAGGAGTGGGGAATCAAACCCGGTTCTCCCAGATTAGAGTCCGTGCACTTAACCATTACAGCAAACTGGCTTAGGGCAGACAAAAGGAAATACTACTTTACACAGAGGGTGATTAAAATGTGGAATTCACTGCCAGAGGATATAGTGATGTCCACAGGAATAAACAGCTTTAAAGGGGGCTAGATAGATTCATGGAGGATGTCTATCAACAGCTACTAGCCATGGTGACTGAGGGAACCTCCATATTCAGGGGCACTAAATCTCTAAATACCAGAGCCAGGAGGCAACATGAGGAGAAGGCCTGTTGTTGGACCTCCAGAGGAACTGGGTGACCACTGTGTGAGACAGGATGCTGGACTAGATGGACTTCTGGTTTGATCCAGCAGGGCTTTTCTTATGTTCTTATATTCTTACCCCCAAATCTCCAGGAATTTCTCAATCTAAACTTGGTAAGCCTACTTCAGTATCAAATGATTTTTCTCATGTAGTTACTCCACGCTTACACTGGTTTTTCCTTTCTGTGTATCAGACCACAAATGTCTACTAAAATTACTATACTGTTTAGCATATGGATCAGTGCCGGTTCCAGGTTTTCCTCGTAGGGCTTGGTCTCCAGGCCCCTGATCATCCTTGTCTCTCTCCTCTGTACATGCGCCGTTCTATCTACAACCTTTTGGAAGGGAGGCTTCCAGAACATATACATCGGGCCATAGAGATAATAAATCACCAGTACAGTTTTCACTACAGAAGTGGGACTTGACTCCCTGTTGCAAATTCTGTGCCGACTTGATTTTAAGTACTGCTCCACTCCCCACAACCCATTCTCCTTGAGCAAGTTTACCAAGAAATACATGGGAATGGAGGAACCCAGTCTATGAGAGCAACATTTTAAACAGAGTTTATAATATGGCTTCCTCTTACCAGAAATTATGGAATCATTCAAAACCTCTTCGTCCTGATAGAAAACAGAGTCCTCGTTGATTTCAGAGTTCATGATCAGGTTCTCCTTGTTCTCGTCGGACTCCTTCACCGAATTCCGCTTGTTCTCTGGATCGCTGCTGTAGCTCACCAAAGTGTCCTTCTCTTTGCTGTGCTCTATGCTGGATGTTCTGGTTGGGCGGACATCCACTCGCTTTTTGGGAGATCCCTTGTTTTCCCTTCCATGAAAGCTGGGGATGGAAGGCAAAGGACATGGTCCTTCAGACCAGACCCAATAATGAAGCATCATTTGAAGGTAATAATGGCCATAAACATCTTCTCTGAAGCACAGGACTCCACAGAAGGTTAGGAAGGAAGGATTATAAGATTACAGCATTTAGAATGGGGGAGCCAAGAATCTACCACACCTTAGGAGAGTCATAGAATCACAGAGCTTGAAGGGTCCATACAGGCCATCTAGTCCAACCCCCTGCTCAATGTAGGATCAGCCTAAAGCACCCCTGACAAGCATTCATCCAGCTGCTGCGTGAAGACTACCAGGGAGGGTGAGCTGAGGCAGCTGATTCCACTGTTCCGCAACTCTTACTGTCAAAAGGTTTTTCCTAAGATCCAGCAGCACTTTCCCACCCTTAATTTAAACCCATTCTTGTAAGTCCTCTCCTCTGCTGCCAACAGGAACATCTCCCTGCCCTGTTATCCCCAACCAAGGTTTCCCAAGGTTAAGGCACAAGGGGGCAGCGATTGATACCTTGTTCTGAAGGATGCTAATACAGTAGGCAGAGATGACCTTTCCAAAGAATGCTTTGTGTGTGTGTGTGTGTGTGTGTGTGTGTGTGTGTGAAGTGGTGTCAAGTCGCCTGACTTATGGTGACCAGTGTTCCCTCTAAGCTGAGTTAGTGTGAGCTAGCTCACAGATTTTAGCCTCTGGCTCACACATGTTTGTCTTCACTCAGGAAGGAGGGCTCCAGAGCAAACTAATCTATGCAGGAGCCAAACCGCTGGCTCACAATTTTAATGCCAGGAGCTCACAAAGGAGAATTTTTGCTCACAAGACTCCACAGCTTAGAGGGAACACTGATGGTGACCCCATAGGGTTTTCCAGGCAAGAAACGTTCAGAGGTGGTTTGCCATCGCCTGCCTTTGCGTAGCAACCCTGGAATTCCTTGGCAGTCTCCCATTCCAGTACTAACCAGGGTTGATCCTGCTTAGGTCTCACAATCTGACCAGATCAGGCTAGCCCAGTGTAACTATATGAGCTTATGTTTGTA
>NW_015176036.1:290823-343189 GCF_001447785.1 Gekko japonicus | reverse complement strand
CAGCACCCTGAATTGAACTTGGCAGCCAACGTAGATGTTTCAAAATGGAAAACATATGTTCCCTGCAGTTAGCCTCTGACAGCAGTCAGGCTGCCGCATTCTGGGTTATCGCCAAGGGCAGCCCCATGTACAGCATGTTGCAGTAATCCAGCCATGAAATTACAGAAGCATAGATCAACGTGGCCAGATCAGATGAGTCTAGGTAACAACAGAGTTAATGAACTCAGTGCAGTTGATAGAAGGTGCTATTGGCCACCACACCAACCTGCTTTTCAAAGTGCAAGGCAGGGTCTATGACCACCCTCAAGCTCTTAACCTGCTCTGAAAAAGCCAATTCCACTCTATCTAAAACAAGTGGATTTAATCAACTTGATCAGAATTACCTCTGTCTTGTCTGGATTCAGATTCAGCTTGGTCTGCCTTAGCCACCTGACCACTGCCTCAAAGCATTGGTTCAGAAACAAGAATTGTTTAAGAACCATAGAGAATTGTCCCTATGACGAAGAGCTGACAAGTTAGCATAAAACAAGAGCAAAAATGTTTGGTACCAGTACTACAATCCAGTGCACATTATCTACATAGAAAAGTGCTATCGCTTTTCTTCCTTACCCTATTTGAACATGTCTCTGTGTCATAATGGTCCAGAGCAACTGTTTCAAGGAACCAGGATCCTTGTGCTAGCCGTCACATCTTCTATTATTGGGTACACACCTTTTACTAAGACCAGAGCAGCCTTCTGGATAATGCATACAAAAATTTGGCCTTGTTATGAACTTTGTGGTAGATGTATCATAAAATATAGCCACCTATTTATGTTTAGATTGTGTTTATGTTTGAAGCACACTTCAACTCTAGCGATATCTCTTGTATATCTCATTGCATTGGCTAATGCTGTCTCAGACTTCCCACTAACATCTACTTACTAGTCCACAGTTTGACCTCCATCCATGTTTATTAGATTACAACACCAACAGGAGACCTGATGGCCTTGTTCAAAGTAAAGGTCAGGTTAGATAGTGGTTTAATTATAGTAACCATAAAGCAAAAGAGGCTTGCTAGGGTCTCAACTCAGTTTTCCTCTTAATGTTCCATTGTCCTTTAAAAGATCCATGTTGGGCTGATCTACCCTTCTATCATGGAGAGTGGATATGGTTTAGAGCTAGATTATTTTTCCTACATCAGGTAGTGTGGAAAGCAAGAACTAAAGTAATCTCAACGAAACAGAGGTGCTACTGGTGGGGAAAAGATTTGACTCGGCGACAAGTCTAATAGAACTATAATTTTTTGACCTTTATATTTCAAGCCGGCGTTATTTCTTGCAATCTGTAGGATCTTGTCCCTTGTTGATTGGTACACAAATTGCACCAAAATATCTCTTGGTCTCTCCTTTCGGCTAGTCGCCATTGCACCCAGTCTGTGGGCTTTTACTAGTGCAGGTTTTTTCCCTTCCCCCAAGTTCAAAATTTCTGCAAGCCACTCTGACATCAGGGAAGGCAAATCGCTTTTTGCCTCTTCGCCTTCATTAAGACCGCAGAATTTGAGGTTCGATTGCCTCCATTTATTCTCAAGTATTACTAGCCTGTTTAAGGTAGATTGTTCAAAGGATTGTAATGACCGTACCTCTTCCTGCATCGTAATCGCCAGTTCAGCCGCCGTGTCCGCCGTTTTTGCGATCTCTTTTATTTCCTGGACCATGTTCTTAATGGAGTTTTGAACAGGCTGTAGCAGGTCTTGTACAACTGCCGTAATAGATTGTAGGATATCCTCTCTGAGTTCTTTTAAGTCACGCCTCGTCAGCAGGCCCTCGTCTTCTTCATCAGGGTGTACCTCCGCTGGTCTTTCCGGCGCCATTTTGTCTGTTGTCGCTTGCTCGGATTCAGAGCGATCGGTCGATTTTGGGGGTGAAAAAAAGTTCGTAACAGAGCTTTTTTTCCTTGTATAGGCAGCTGGTTGTTTCCCAAGCTGGGCAAACGCTCCTTTTTTTGGCATTGGGGTTTTTTAAGGTGAGATCTAGTCGAAGTTAGGGGGTTGAAGTCGGGAGCTCCTCGCTTATGCGTCTACCATGTAGCGCTAGGCTCCGCCCTCCCCCTGGTTCTAGTGTTATGTGTTTTTTGTATTATTTTATTATTTTAAATGTTGTTTTTTTAATTGTTCAAATGCTTTCATGTTTTTATGTTCACTGCCTTGGGGTCCCTAGTCAGGTGAAAAGGCAGCTTTAAAAAATTAAATAAACAAATAAATAACAATGAAGGTAATTCTGGCTTGCAAAAATTAATTCTACGTTTTACTTTGGATTTTAAAAGCCCTCTCTTTCAAATAGAGAGCTTGAGAACTGCTCAGCTTCTTGGAATACACTCACACAACTATGTGTAGAAGATAAGTGATCATAAACAGCACTACCGAGCTATCATTATGGTAAACAGTTATTTTTTTTACCTGCAGTGATCTTGGGTTCAGATAAGATCTTCAGATTCTGTAGTGGTTCAAGTTAAAAGCTGAAAAGAGCACGTGTGATACATGCACATGCATTTTTTGCTGCCTCGGGGATTTATTGGATAGTTCCCACCATAAATAATACATTTGGCCTCATCCATATGGAGCACTTTTAGAAGTAGTTTTAAATTGAATTTAATATTTACCAAAAAGATCTGGCACGTGGGCTCACATTGCTTTCAAAGGGGAAAATATGGAGTGGTGTGGGATTTCCATTTAGGACTGAAGCTCAGCAGATCAGCAGAAGTTTGCAATGAGATACAGCTAATATCACAAGTTCATTAAACTGTGCAATACTTGCCAAATGCAGCCACTGGGGATTCATGTTACCAATGAGTTACTAATTTGCTGCATCTAACTATATGAGGTAGGACTATGTTATGGCCGATATGTAAACAGGATAAAGTGGCTGCCGCTGCAATTAGGAAAATGGAACACATGCTTTATTCTAGGTCTTTCCCCTTCCTAAACAATTTTTGTTTACGTAATAAAACTCTTGAGTAAGTATTAGACCCAGACTTTACTGATTGAGTGGGGGATAAAATACTCTAATACCTCCAAGAGTACATAGGTACAGTGTTCCATTGTTCTCTGATTAAATTCTCTGTTAGCGAAAACATATAGTATGCTATATAGTACTCTAATAGGAAATGTACACATGATAGAAGCAATTGCACCAGTCTTTATCTACTAAAAGATATCTGTACCCTTCAAAAGTATAGCCAGTAGGGAGGCCAGGTTCAAATCTTTTTAGTACACATCTAGATATTTTTCTCTTGGTTTTGTTCACAACAAAAATATTGCCAAGCATTTTTCAGAGCATGACTACATGTTATATCTGCAAATACAAGCTCCTGAATGCATGCTTTGTTATGGCATTTGTACAAAAGAATCAGATGTTTAACTACACAAATTGATTTCCCCTTAAAAGTGCTGCTTATGCAAGCCTGTTTTTCCTCATCTGGCTTTACTTCCAGCTGAAGGAGAAGTGGCCTAAACTGGTGGCATTTGCAGGGTAGAAGTGGAAAAGTGGCCTAAACTGGTGTCATTTGCAGGGTAGAAGTGGAAGACCCACCCACCCACCCACCCACCCCTTTCTTCCCAACTCACCTTAGTTCCTACAACAGAATTCCAAAAGAATCCTGGGATTAGGGACCCCACCTTTGTATTTTAATGTGTAGCTGTACTCTAGGGAGGGCAAGTATAATTAAAGAAAGTGAGAGATAGGAAACTACTGATTCTATCAGCACCCTGAAAAGCAAATAAGACCAATACAAAGTATCACAGATCAGTAGAACATAAGGAATATATTTCCCCTTTACTTAAAAAAAATATGAACCAAAAATGTCATCTTTTACAAAAAGAGAAAAAGAAAAGAATATTTCCTACTGCCTGAATACACAGAAAAAGCCCCACTGGACTTTTGTTTTAAACAGACATCTATGTTTTCCCAGTTTTATAGGCCACCTTTGCTAGAAACTGAGATGGCATTAAGTTGCTCCAAAATGAATTATGGAGAAAATAAACACAGTCATAATAAAAACCAACCACAAGGGTCATATTACTCAGATGTGCAATTCATATTAAACTGATGTGAAGTTAGATCGTATTCATGCTCAAGCTTTGCTACTTTCAGGGCCAGCAAGACTACACAATATATTGTTCTAAATTCTTCTTTGTCAGTTCCATAGAATATTTATGGTGTATACCTATAACATAGATTTTGCATACTAATTTCAGCAGTATGTATTTTGGTAACTGTTTGACAGCAGCTTTAAATTTCTTCCATTTCTTTCCAGTCTTAGAAGTACATGGTACTCCCATATTTACTGATTTAAAACTTTTGCACATGGCAGTAATCAGCATAGCTCTCAACAATTTAAAAAGATGAATTAAAATTGCATAAAAATCCACAAAGCTTACTGACTGCAGTGCACACATTGCTGTACACACAAAAGATGCTGCACGTGAATGAGCATAGTTCACCTTTCCTTATCATCTTAAATACTAGCTCCCTGAATGCCAGCATATACAAGCAAATGTTTGCTTCTGTTTTTCTGCCCAAGTGGTAGCACAGCCTAGTAAAGAAGTATTCTCTTTGTGCCTATTAATTACAGCACCAGACAGAACCGAATAGCAAGTAAACAGGAGACTTTGCTCATACTGAATCAAGTTCATGCCCATCACCCAGTGAGCCAGCAATGTGACTGCTGTTTGGAAAGACAATGCCCCACTAGTGCGATCCTCTTTGATGGAAAGATCAGTGGCGCAACCCTAGTTATTGGGAAATGTTCCTGTCAATTACACTGTTCCTAACAGTTCAGTCCTAAACAGGGGTCATTTCATAGAAAAAGAGGTGCAGGAGCTCATTAGCATAACTTATTTGCATATGCCACACCCCCTGACATCACTGGAAGTGTGTCAGAAGGCAACAGCCACTGCTGAGGCTCCACTGGACTGTTTTGGATTGCTAGCTATGGAGGGGGGGGGATATGCAGATCTGCCCTCGGAGAAGAGGGGGAGCTTGAACCTGAATAAAACTTGGTCTTAAAGGTGCCACTGGACTGTTTTGGACTGAAACAGAAAGAAAGAAAGAAAGAAAGAAAGAAAGAAAGAAAGAAAGAAAGAAAGAAAGAAAGAAAGAAAGAAAGAAAGAAAGAAAGAAAGAAAGAAAGAAAGAGAGAGAGAGAGAGAGACAGAGACAGAGAGAGAGACAGAGAGAGAGACAGAGACAGAGAGACAGAGAGACAGAGAGACGGAGAGACGGAGAGACGGAGAGACGGAGAGACAGAAATAAGGAAGGAAAGAGGGAAAGGAGGGAAGGAAAGGAGGGAAAGAAAGAAGGGGGAAAGGAGGTGAAAAGTACTGAGACTTACTAGTGATTTCAGCTCTCATACTTTATTACAGAAAAGAACAAGATATCTATCCCGGCAATAATCCCACACCCAAACACCCCCCACACACACCAGTGACAGGTTATTTACAGTGGCCAAGAGTTCCATGGGCTCTCAGTGGAAGCCTAGCCCTCTGATTGGCGCAGGCTAGGATTTGCTTGGGCCATTGTCCCTGGGAGGGAAGCTTGGAAGTTTCGCATTACCATGTGGAGATTAGTCTCGCACGCAGTGAAGGAAGGAAGGAAGGAAGGAAGGAAGGAAGGAAGGAAGGAAGGAAGGAAGGAAGGAAGGAGCAAGGGACAGGGCTTGTTGCATGTGCCCACCCCCTGGGCTCTTTACTGCCGGAGCTCCACTCCTGTGCGCTCCTGCAGGAAATGACCCCTGGTCCTAAACAGTTATACCCCTCTAAATCCATTGACATCTGCATAAATCTGTTTAGGTTTGCACTATGAATCATCTCTGTCCGCACTTTCCTCTGTCTCTGCCCTTATAAACTCTTAAGTCAGACAGGTACCAGAACAACTGTCAGATGTGAAGAATTCCTAAAATCATCACTGTTATAAATTTCTATGTTGAGATTAGTTATTATTGGTTTATTTTAAATTAAGGTTTCAGTTAGTTAATATCCAAATACGTATCTTTTTAATAACTCCTCCTGTTCTTTGTCAGCTATTCATCCTCCCCTCACCCCAACAATGCTCTTGGGTAGATTTCACTTCTGGATGTTGTCAGTCAAAGTTAACTTGAATTAGTATCACAGGCAGGTTGTGGACAGATGATCCCATGGCTCCCTGCTATATGCTTGTACAGTATTGCCTTAACACTAATTCCTAGTCCGCTCACCATTCATTGAGTGCTTGTAGTTTAACAGCATGGTATAAAATTGTGTATCAATTAGGTGAAGGAAGAAAAGACGAATAAAGTAAAGGTATATTGTGCTTAAAATAGTTTAATATTCCTCCCTTCTGAGAATCTTGGAATTCTGTTTCCAAGAGAGGATCCAACAGAACTCTCAACACATTACTAATTTCTAGGATTAAGGACTGGTAGAAGCAATTACAGTTCCATGGTATAAAACTAAATAACCTTGTAGTAGAGGGATGGAGGGTTCCTAATCAACATCACCCTCCCCATCAGCAAAGTGCAGATAATAATCCTAGCCTACCCTCACAGGCTGTGTTATAAGGCTTACAAGAAAAGTACACAAAGCACTTTGAACACCAATCCTAAACAGAACAATCTAAACAGAACAGTGTACCTAACCTGAGGGTTGCATTGTAAAAATGCAATATAAATTCTAAGTCTTATTATTAGAGATACCTCCAATAAATGCTGGGATTTTCATTAGCTCTGTTTTTAGTACGTGTGTGTCTGTGTATGCCATCAAGTCACAGCTGACTTATGGCAACCCCATAGGTTTTTCAAGGTAAGAGAAGTTCTGAGGTGGTCTGCCATTGCCTGCCTCTGCATTATGACCCTGGTATTCCTTAGAAGTGCACCATCCAACTATTAGCCAGGGCCAACTCTGCTTAGCTTCTGAGATCTCACAAGACTGAGCTATCCTGGGCTATCCAGGTCAGGGCTTTTTAGTATGTACAACACACTAAATATTATTTTTGTTACCTACATTTATTCAACAGTTCTGATATATGATAATACTATTCACACAAAGGAACATTCTGGCTTTAATGGCATAAATACATATCTATAAATAAACACAGACCCTTATAAATATATGAAGCATGCAGTTTTGTGAAGTGCTGAAACTAACAAAATTAGCTTTAATAGTAACTCAGAGCAATTTGGGTTTGAAACACTTCCTATTACAAATTTAGTAGACATTCTGTGACATCTGCCCAGGATAAATCTTGGCAGACAGCACGCTGTTTGCAATAACTGCTGTCATCTCTTCTAATTTGTCTTCCATAGAGGCATTTTTGCTTCAATTGGTAAATTGCAGGGCAATTCTAAACTTCAAACTGTGGAACTGGGGATGCGTGGAATTATGTTTCGTACTCAGGCCTGTAGCCAGGAATTTTTTTTTAGTCAGAGGGCATTTAAATTTCTTAGGGGGCACTGGCTAATTGAAATAAAGGTAATTTAATCAGGACCCTTGTACCGAACAGCTGCGCAGGAATACCCAGCTCCTTCCCTGTACCCACTGCCATTCAGGGGCCCTGAGTGGAATGGGAAGTCATGGGGCATTGCCAGTAAGTCAGGGGCCTAGCCCCGAGATGCCCCACTGTAGCTATGGGCCTGTTCGTACTGCATTTCCACTCTGTCTCCCACCTTGTACATCTGCGGACAGTACAAGTGGGGCTCCAGTATTAGTCCACAGCAGGTGACAGAAGGAAGTAACCAATGAATCAGGAGCACAAGAAGCTGTATACCGTCCCCGGCATTTGGAACATTTAAAAGGGACCAGTGGGATATCCAAGCTGTTTGCAACCATATTCCAGCTTCTGCATCTTTAGAAGGGTTGATTTAGGTGGCCCACTATGATAATTTTAGTTATTTTTTGCCATATTTTTAGCAGGAAATGAAACAGAACAAAGTCAGGAAGAAAAGTTTAAGTGCAAAAGGCAGAAATAAATATCTCTGTAGAATATGAAGTATCTGCCTTGAAACACGTAACATAGCAATTGTGGTAGATCTATAGAGTCATCCTAAGCAAAGTTACACCCTTCTCACTTTATTTAAGCCAATGGACATAGAAGGGTGTAGCTCTGCACAGGATGGCACTACTAGAAATCTCTGATTTCTTCCCATTTCCCTCCCCAGCTCCAGCATCCCCATCATCTCCCACACCATTTCTGACTCCAGCAGTCAGCAGCAGCTTCGGGTGGCAAATGGTTCTCCCTCCTACACCACTTGTGTGCGTAAAACTGGAATCCTACTACCAACACAGGCAACAGATGGGTCCAATCTACATAATTAATTGGAAAATGGTTACTTATTCCTCAAAATTGTTTACATCTTTTTAAAATCTCTATAATGGATTATAAAGGTGACTAGAATATATTATACCAACATATCCCTTTTAGAATCTGACTTTGGAGTAGGGTTGCCAGCTCCAGGTTGGGGACAATGTGAGATGGAGGGTGGGGTTTGGGGAGAGGAGGGGGGTTATAACAACATGGAGTCCAAAGCAGCCATTTTTTTTCTAGGGCAACTGATCTATGTAGTCTGGATATCAAAGTAATTCTGAGTGATCTCGTGGCCCCACTTGGAGGCTGCCAACCCTACTTAGTAGTTTCAGCTAGTAGCACACAAATCAGGTGCTGATGAAAGTGCAAAATAGAACAAGTAGAAGGACAGGTTGAAATGTTGTCCTTATAACTTCCCTAAGAGTTTCTCAAGGGACCAAAAGTGTATTCCTCTTAATCCATTACTGACTTCCTCTACTGCAGAACGTATATCACATTCTCTCTTCACGTCTACTTTTTTATATCAGCACTGAGCATACCTTCAGCTGAATCTGTGAGGTATGTATGCAGTAATGATAATTACAAGAAGTAAGGAATGCATGCTGCAAATTTATCCTATGAATGTGCAGTATTGCCACATAGGTAGTCTACGTCATGATTATGTAAACCTAACAATAAAAACGACTAGTATTATTACACTAAATTTCATTATTCAGTTATAGGTTGGCTAGAGTGCTCCGTTTTGAAGATCTGTAGGTTGGGTGACCTTTTGAGTCTCTTTGCTTATACACACAGATATGCTTTACCATAAATAATTCAGATATTTCAGCCAGAATATGATTACAGCCCAAACCTGTGCAGCTAATAACCTACTTTACAGCTATTGCCAGTGATAATTTCTGTATCACTGTTTGAGCAGCTTCAAATTATGGCAAGAGCTAGAAACCCAATCCATCCAATATTAAGTTAAGCAAAGTGAATCTCAATGGGAGAGGTTTAAACTATCTCACTGCAATCAATGGAACTTGGAAGATCTTAACTTAAGATGGATTGTGCCCTAGGTATTTCATTTCATAATATGAAAGGGTTGGTAATATAAATGACAGCTCCCAAAACAGCAATTCTAAAGGTAAAGTTAAAAGTAAAAAGGTAAAGGTTCCCTTGCTTGAAAGCCAGTCGAATCCGATTCTAGGGTTGCGGTGCTCATCTCCGTTTCAAAGCCAAAGAGCCAGCGCTGTCCGAAGACATTTACGTGGTCATGTGGCCGGCATGACTAAACACCAAGGCGCACGGAACACTGTTACCTTCCCACTGAAGTGGTACCCATTTATATACTTGCAATTTCTTGCTTTCGAACTGCTAGGTTGGCAGGAGCTGGAACTAGAGACGGGAGTTCACTCCGTCATGCGGCAACTCAGGTCTTGAACTGCTGAACTACCGACTTTCCACAGCCTGCAGTTCAGCATCTTAACCACTTGAGCCACCGCAGCTAAAAGCAGTTAAAAGTACTTAGACACAATTGCCAATGGCTTTAAATGGCTGTGGCTGGTGTTCTTACTTAGCGACAGTGCACAGGTATTGAGCTCCGGAAGAGAACCTATAACTGACATGCAAATAAGTTATGCTAATGAGTTATGCTAATGAGCTCCGGCAGCTCTTTTTCTACAACAAGACCCCTGGCTGTGGCTGTTGTCCTTACTTAGCAACAGTGAATAGAAATTAAAGTCTATGAAAGATGATATAACTGACATTGCAGTCCTAAGCATAGTTATACCCTTCATAGATTAAGAAGGGTGTTTCCCTATACTGTGCATTTGGTAAGATTACAGTAAATTATTTGGAATCAAAGGATGATAGTATGGAAATAATGAATGTCTAATACAGAGGTGTCAAAATCATTTATTATGAAGGACAGATCTGATATAAACGTTACTTTGTCAGGCTAGGCCATGTACCCCTAAAAATGTAATGCCAGGTCCAGGAGATATAAACTTTATAAATGACACGGGCAAAACCAATTAACAACATTATCTTTTTCTCAAAATACAAACAAAAGCAATTGATTCCTAGGAGTGAAAGCAATCGATTTACTGGGGGATCCACAAAATCCCCAATAAATGTATCTAATCATATGCAAGACTAGGTTTTTTCCAAGGGATACCCTAAGGGGGGGGGGTATCTTACATTTCCATACAAATTATTTACTTTTTGTATATATAGCACTTTTAGGAGATGAGTCATCTTCCTCACAAGTAAATATGACAGTTTTTCAGCACCCCCCACGCCCAGCCGAGCTATAATCCATCTCTTGCTCTTTGTTTCCTCTCTTCCCCTGTCCTACCTCTGAGGATCTCAAGAAGGCACACCAGATTTCTTCCTCCGCCGCCCAATCCCCGCCATCATGACCACTTCTGTGAGGTGGGCCAGGCTGAGTGACCAACTTAGGGTGACCCAGACAACAGGTTCCTGGCTCGGGGGGGGGTCCTGCCCCTGGCTGTCCCAGATCCCCCCCCCTGCCAGTTCTCATCCCTCCTGCATTTCCCACTGAAGCATCAGGGCTGAAGGGAAAGCTATTTCAGGGCTGAAGGAGAAGCTATTTCTGAAAACCCCAAGGGGTGCTGTTTGTCTTCCCATGACCCCTTTTCCTTCATGAGTTGAGAACAGGTGTGGGGGAGAAGGAAGGTTGCCACCCCCCACCCTTCCCAACACTGATTCAGCCTCCGAGTTCCATGGCCATTCAGACGTGCAGCAGTGATCTTTTCCCCTTAACTCCTCCCTTTTCTCCTTTGCTTCTGAGGCCAGGATGTCTTTCCCCTCAGAGCAGCACACACAGGGGTGTGCAGCTCATTAGCATAACTCATTAGCATAACTTATTTGCATATGTCACACCCCAACATTACCGGTAGTGTGTCAGAAGGCAACACCCACCGCTCAGGCTCCACTGGACTGTTTTGGATCACTAGCTATTGGGGGGGGGATGTGCAGATCTGTCCTCGCAGAGGAGGGAGAGCTTGTGCCTGAATAAAACTTGGTCTTAAAGGTGCCACTGGACTGTTTAAGACCAGGGGGCCGGGTGGAGCTGTGCAACTTATCTGGTTGCTTCTTGCTCTGACTGAGGGCTGCTGGGAGCAGGGGGTGGGGCTTGGTGCATGTGCCCGCCCCCTGGACTCTTTACTGCCGGAGCTCTGCTCCTGTGCACTCCTGCAGGAAATGACCCCTGAGCACACACAAGACAGCCCAGTTGCCTCCTAATCCACATGCCAGCCCTCCTCCTCCTCCCTCCTGCGTATGGTTGCCAAATCTGGTTTGGAAAATACCTGGAGACTTTGGGGGTGGAGCCAGGAGAGGGTGGGGTTTGGGGAGGGGAGGGGCCTCAGCATGGTACAGTGCCATAGAGTCTCCCCTTCAAAGCAGCCATTTTCTCCAGGGGAGCTGATCTCTGTCAGCTGGAGATCAGTGGTAAAAGCGGGAGATCCCCAGGCCCCACCTGGAGGCTGGCAACCCTACTCCTGCGTCCCATCCTTTTATCAGCAAACTGCCACTCTGCATGCCAGCTCTTGCCAAGATTCCTCACAGTCACCGTTTGGTGTGGCGGTGGCAGAACCAACCGCTCAGCTCCACCCCTCCATGTAGTGGCTTCACCATTCTCCACTGAGCTGTGGTCAGAGGACATGGGAGGGAAAAACACACCATCCTCCCTCTTTCTTCGCTCCACACTTTTACCTCAGCCTCATAGTCCTGCCCCCTAGCAATTTCCTTTCTATTTCTTGACAGCTTCAATCACTTGCCTGTTCCCCCACCGGAGCAGCCTTCTGTTTCACACCCCTGGTCTAATGTGTAACATCAACCAATTCAAGGCCAAGGACAGATTTCAAGATGGATAGTTAAAGTCTTCTGACCTGAAATTCCCACTAGACTACAATTGCCACCCAAATTTTACCTATTGCAAACTTCAGCTGCAAATGGAAAATTAACATTGAGAACTATTTTCTTTAGCTCCATACTTTCAGCTTTCAGCATATTCTATTTTCTTGGGCAAATCAGTGAGCCGTTGTATTCTGGTTGCCTCTTTGCAAAGCAGAGCAACCTGTCATTACAATCTATGTAAGATTTATTTTTAACTACAGCTGGTTGTTAGAAAAGTATTATTTCATTATATTTCAACACTTTAAAAATTGTGAGGAGCGTGGAAATAGCGAGGTGTGGAAAGATAAGTAAAATACACTGTACTGAACTCCAGGGTAAACCATAAATACAATTATCAATGCTGTCTTGCAAACCACATATATCCACAACACATCTCTCACTGTTGAGCCTACAGGCAGTCATTTGCTATTCCTGGAATGCCTCTTGAGTACAAGAATCATATAAATAAGGGTTGCATTGCAGAATGAAAAGCCAGGAAGGGGGAACATTAAGACTCCCATGGCATCTTTTTCATTCTTTATCATGCCATATCTGTTCATTCTTGACTAGCCCTAAAGCTTTATTACTATTTTCAAATACAGGCCACATTTGGCCTTAATAGGACTGTTCAAGACAACAGCATTTATTTGGCATATTGTTAAAATATGTATAATTCTACTTAGTGCAATTTCAGTGCCTTTTAATGATGCAACTGGACTGGATAATGTAATGCTGGCATTATACTTCTCCTGTCTCCCCGCAATCTCTGGGGAAGCACACTCTATATTTCATGTTCCTTGTTATAAGCTCAGCTGCAGACACAAGAAACAATAACAATGTCAGCTTAGTTCATTTATCTTTTGCTTTGACAATTGCTCTTGGGATGGAAGGGAATTCATGGAAAATACACCATAACTGTGACTTGTGCCAGAGAATTTCTCCTGAGATATTTCCATATCATTTATATATCACACTGGAGTGTTTTGTGTATGGACCCATCATAATTTAACACAGGCCATCATTTCCTATTCGTAATTCTGTTATATTTTTTCAAACATAAAATCACAAATTTTATCTCGCCTATATTCCAATGCAACTTGAAGTAATTTCATATATCTAACTTGTACCAAAGACACATGTTAATGCATCAAAAACCATAGGGGGTTATATGCTGGAGCGTTTTAGCTACCGTTTTTACAGCACTAAAAATACACAGCCTCTAGCTAAATTCCCACTGTTACTATCTGTTATGTGGTCTGAGCATGCTTCCGTGCTACAATGTGTGATGTGGAATTTTTAGAATTCTTAGAACTTAGTAGGATTTTGTGAGTGCATTCTGTTTCTTCCCTGTACCCTGCCTCCACAATCTGCTAAGTCTGTGAATGTGTGGGAAAGGTGTATTAAAATAGAAATTAGCAGCCAAAAGGACTGGCAATGGACTAGGTGCTCTTCTGGCCTTGGAATTTATGAACTTTGGTGAATTCCTGGGAAATGCCTGCATGTTTTTGAGAATTCTCCAGCAATGTTTGAGAGAGGAAACCATTTTAAATCCAAATTTGTGACCTTTACCCATCACATCTATCTTGGTTAATTCAAAGTACAATGTTTTATCCACCTGTAAACCAACCCCTCCCCCCATTGGACCAAGTCTGCTTTTGCTTAGGTGATCTCTTGTCCTGTGATGAAAGGGAGCTGACTGAAAAATCAGATCAGGGGTTTTCTTGCAACTCATTTCAACACACTGTTTGCCAAATCAGTTCTTAAGGGCTGTTGTAACAAAATAAGAGATTATATGAGTACGCCCCAAGACCTTTCCAAGCCTTGCTAACCATTCCTCTGAAATCTGCAGCATTTCACAATATATGATTCTCCTCTTTCTCACAATGTATTTTAAACAGTCCCACAACTAAGAAATATAGACATTGTCACTTGAATATGTTAAAAGCAAGTTGAACAAAAACGAACGATCTAGGAAGGTTATGTGCTATTGTCAGGTAATTATACTACAGCTGTGCCCTGGTTTGGTTGACATCTTATTCTGTGCTATGTTTCACCTCACAGTTAATCTGTACTTTGGATATTCCAACAGTGCAGGAATAAAAATTAGTGCAAACTTATATCCCAGTCTTGGTGCTGCTGTTTCTAGTTTCAAAATTACTTTTAATTCTAGGTCTGTTAATCTAGCTGGAGTTGCACCAAATGTCAGTCAAAACTTTACTCAGTTTATTTAGAAACCAGAAAGTAATTCTCTAAGAATTTCCTGTCACCCTTTATGGCCTATTCTTACACAAATGTTTGTGCTATTATTACCAAAGGTCTGAGAAATTAATCTTAAAAACTGTGGAGCTTGTATTTAGATGATGTATTAAACAATACTTTGCTCTAGTTATGTTTTCTAAGTGAGCTCTTTGGAAAGAAAACACAAATGCAAAAATGCTTCCTTGTAAATTAATTCCATGCTAAAATGAAATATTCACAGAAACCACACAGGGCTGGCTTGCATCCCACAGGATCTTGCTGCTAAAGAGAATATCGGTAACAACTACCCCATTTTGACAACCCTGCTGCCACCACCCAGTTTCATGGGAAAGTGTCACTACAGTTATGCTGTACATGTGGCTATTACTCCACATTATTCATTTAACATTTTATAGTATATAAGTAGTCTCAGTGAGAAAGGTGGGCTATAAATAAAGTAAATTAAAAATGTATTTTGACAGTCTGTAGATTTCATCAATATGCTGTTATTGAAATGAGAAATCATTTAACCAATGTAGTCAATATTCCCCATGGAACTCACATGGTTGCCAGATTCCTGTTGGTGGTCCACTCGCCATATCTCCTCCCAAAGCAACTTTAGGGTTGCACTGTACAAAATGGTTCTCAAACTTACTTGGATAAATGATTGGGACGTATTGTCTATACCACTATGTATAGCTTATTGTAAGTAGGATCATATTATGTAATTTCTGTACTGCTTAACGCATTATGTTAGTATTTATGCTCTGCTTCAATTCTTCCTGGTTGAAGAAGAAGAAGAAGAGAAGAGACTGGATTTATTCCCCACCTTTCACTACCCAAGGGAGTCTCAGAGCGGCTTACAAACTCCTTTCCCTTCCCCTCCCCACAACGGATACCCTGTGAGGTAGGTGGGGCTGAGAGAGCTGACAGAAACTGCTCTTTTTCAAGAACAGCTGTGCCAGAACTATGGCTTGCCCAAGGTCATCCAGCAGATGCAAGTGGAGGAGTGGGGAATCAAACCCAGTTCTCCCAGATTAGAGTCTGCACACTTAACCACTACACCAAACTGGCTCTCAAGTTTGGTTGATCCCAGACTTCTAAAATTTTAATGCATTGGTTATTCAATGTCCCATTTTGTTGATTGTACTGACTCCACTGTGTGTAATCCATCTTGAATTCCTATGAGAAAGGCAGACTATAAATAACATAAATAAGTATTTCTTGAATAGTGGCCCTGCTAAGATTCACACGGTTTCTTTCACTCATTAAAACAAAAAAGAATGAGTCACTGTTTGCATCCTTTGTTAATGCCTCTGTTTTTTTGTGATTATAGAAAACCAAAGGGCTTAAATTGTTCCACTTCTGAGGGGAACTTTGAAGAAGCTCATTCATTTCTACCCACCCCCAAATGGAGACTTCATAGTATCCAAACATGTGCCACATTCTAGTGAAGCCCTTATTGCCAGATGCTTGCAATTTTAATATAGAATTTGACAATCCATAAATGAATCGATTGCTTTGAAACACAGACTAGTACCCAGGTAGAGTTAACTCCAAGAAGATGGGAGTTGGCAACCCCATATGCAAACCTTTCTGACATCTTACACACCAAGATTATTCTGTAGGGAGTTCTACCTGCCAACCCCTGCAGCTTTAGAGATATAGCTCTACTGCTTAACCAGAGAGAGAGAAGATCTGTGCTTCTTTTGACTAGAGCATCACATACTTTATAACCTTCCTGCCCACTCCTTGTGTTTCTTGGGGATAAATACACAGTAGTTTATTTTTAGTGGACTTTTTTCCAAAGAGTTTTATTTTAAAGCCCAGCTAATCTTTGCTGCTCCATGGACAAGGTTGATCTCTTGATAAAACTTAGAAGTGATTTGTGGCAAGCTGCAAGAAGACAACAAATGCCTTTTCAAATAATCCTCTTTCGTAGCTGCTGGTGGGAAGGAAAAACCTGCTGTAAATGCTGTAAATGCATTACAAAAGGAAAAGAGAAATTGACATGACACATCTGCGATTCTCTAGAGTGTTCCCAATAGCACAGAAGTCAAGCATGCACCTTTATTTAGCTTAGATGTTTCCATTTTGTGTAAAAGACATTTTTAGAATCATGATAGAAAAACCAATTCACACTAAATGCTTTTTAAGGAAGCAGCATTGTCATTTCCCCCCCTAATGTGGCTGAATTGGAAAATAGAACTGGATGTTTTTTTCTTTGACTGCACATGGAGGGTGCTTTTTTTCTTATAGTAGGTTTATATTCTTTTATAGCATATTATAACTGACCCAAACAGACATGTTTCCTAATTCCAAATAATTACACATTAAATAAAACATACTTTTGAGTAGACCTGCTTAGGATTGTTCTTGTACTGTATAAATCTTGTTTAGATATATAAGTCCTATTTATTACCAGTATGTAGTCATACCTGAGTGCATGTGATACAGTGGATTGAACATTATTGTCTACTGTGACTGGCAGAGGCTCTCCAGGGTCTCAGAGAGAGGACTTTTGCATCCTCTACTACCCAGTTCTTTTAATGGGAGAGGCTGCGGTGGCTCAAATGGTTAAGCTCTGATCTGCAGGCTGTGGAAGGTCAGTAGTTCAGCAGTTCAAGACCTGAGTTGCCGCATGACGGAGTGAGCTCCCGTCTCTAGTTCCAGCTCCTGCCAACCTAGCAGTTTGAAAGCAAGAAATTGCAAGTAGATAAATAGGTACCACTTCAGTGGGAAGGTAACAGCGTTCCGTGCGCCTTGGTGTTTAGTCATGCCGGCCACATGACCACGGAAACGTCTTCAGACAGCGCTGGCTCTTCGGCTATGAAACGGAGATGAGCACCGCAACCCTAGAGTCAGACTCGACTGGCTTTCGAGCAAGGGAACCTTTACCTTTACCTGGTGATTGAACCTGCATTCTTCCTTGGCAGTCTCCCCAGAGATCTAGGGTATGGTAGCTATCGTTATGCTAATTACATCCAGCATTCACTCACACTCTCTGTCCTCCATTCCTCAATAATTTATTAAATATTCCAGTAAGATGCTGTAGGGAATTTTAAGTATCTGACATGGTCATAGAAATCAAGTATTTTATTGTGTGTGGGGGTTCTTTTTCTAGGGAAGCAGTGGAGGTTCTGAATTGGCAGTTGGTGTCAGTGATGGACTAGGTAAAGATTAATTGAATCTTAATCCAGACAAGACTGAAATACTGTTGATTACAGTATGTTTGAACAGGGGATAGGTGTGTAGCCTGTGTTGGATTACCTTGCACTCCCCTTTAAGTCTCAGGGTGCTTTCCCCTAAAACTTAGGCAGCTCATGTGTCCTCTTCAACCCAGTTCTACATTTGGGTGTGAAAGTGATGGCAGTCACCGATAATGTGCTTTACCATATTTGACAGGTTTGCCAATAGAAGGGCCTAGCCATAGCCATTCATACTGTAATGACATTCAGACTGACTAGTACACTCAACATGCATCTCTGTGTGCCCTTGAAGAGGGTCAGAAAACTATTAGTTAGGATGGCAGTGCAAGTTACTACAAAATGATGCACCTGGTATTTTTGGCCACTGTGTGACAGAGTGTTGGACTGGATGGGCCACTGGCCTGATCCAACATTGGCTTCTCTTATGTTCTTATGTTTTCACTCCAGCAGATTAACATAGCTCTTTCTCTCAAATATGGGAATGTGAAATACATTTGTAGTTCTTCTGCATCGGACAGCCAGTGTGGAATAATGGTTACAGTGTCAGACGAGGTCTGGAGATGCCCATGTTCAAGCTCCCACTCTGCCATGAAACTCATTGAGTGATCTTTGCCACCCCCCCAAAAAATAAAGAGATTGGATTCGGAGATTGGATAAACTATGGGCCACTTTATTTAGCATTTTAACCAATTTTTAACAGCAAGGGCAAAACTAACCTGTGGCACGGTCAAGGCCAGGCAGGGGTCATTTCCTGCAGGAGTGCACAGGAGCGGAGCTCCAGCAATAAAGAGCCCAGGGGGCGGGCACATGCAACAAGCCCCACCCCCTGCTCCCAGCAGCCCTCAGTCAGAGCAAGAAGCAGCCAGGTAAGTTGCAGAGACACCCTTCCGCCCCTGATCCAAAACAGTCCAGTGGCACCTTTAAGACCAGGTTTTATTCAGGTACGAGCTCTCCCTCCTCTGTGAGGACAGATCTGCACGTGCCCCCCACCAATAGCTAGCAATCCAAAACAGTCCAGAGGAGCCTGAGCAGTGGGTGTTGCCTTCTGACACACTTCCGGTGATGTCAGGGGGTGTGACATATGCAAATTAGTTATGCTAATAAGTTATGCTAATGAGCTCCTGCACCTCTTTTTCTACGAAATGACCCCTAAGGCCAGGGGTCATTGCTGACCCCTCCCCAGCTGTATAACGGGCGAACCACCCTGCCCCTGGCTAGAGCCAATTGATATGGCTTGCACCAGGCAGACACAGCAAGCAGGTCATGCCCTGGAGCTCTAGCCACCAAGCCACACAGCTTAAATGGAAGATCAACTCGGCAGTCTGCATTCCTCATCCTGGGTCACACAACCGAAGGGGTGTTCCTGCCAGACTCCTAGCCCCCAAAACCAGGGTTGGTAACTGGTGCTCTCCTAGCCACATATCAATAGCCCAACATAATCCAGCCATTGCAAGGCCAAGCCTCAGTTTAGGCCCTTGCCCCCACTGGGAGGCCTAAGCCTCCCACAGCCCTTGCCATATATTTTCCAAAAAGAGATCATTACCCCATCAGAGAGATGCACACCTTCACCTCTGTAGAGGTCCGTGCATGGAAGGCCTCTTCCGGAGCCTTTCTATTCTCCCTATCAGCCTTTCGGTGGGCTTTGTCAATAGCGACTGGGTCCCAGACACCATGCCAGACCCAGAGTGGTATCATGGCCAACCAGACTATTAGCGCCTTGGGCCAAGTGCTCTGTATGGTCTGCATGTTGTCAGTAGCCTACAATACCAAGGGCACTTAACCAACCCCAGGTCGTTGCCGCCAAGGTGAATAGCCAATACCTGGGGCAAGGGACCAGTGTCTCCTCAAAAGAACAAAGGCATGAGGCCTGGCCAGTGTAATCCCCGGCACCCCCACCACCAGGCCCATAGCCAGGATTTTTTAATTGGGGGGGGCTTTAAATAAATCAGGGAGCACCCCGCATACCCCCCCAAGGGAGCACCACAAATAAAATAAAAAATTGGACGTTGGGGGGCCTGGGCTGCATGGGAAGTCAGGGGGCCTTGGTAGTAAGTTGGGGGGCTGGGCCCCGAGATGCCCCACTGTAGCTATGGACCTGCTCAGCACTCAGCTGAGAGCTGACAAAAGTTCTCCGAGCCCAATGAGCAGCCCAAAAGACAAAACTGTGCCTACAGATAAGTATCCGTCTCCTCTCACCAGGACCAACCGTACCTAAAAGAAACAACAGTTAACACAAAACAAACAACTCATGGCGAATAAACTAGCCACACATAGCATTTATATGTGGCTGACAGCCATCGGTCTATCCACTGAATATCCAGGGCAGAATAGCCCAGAGCTGTGGCTGTGGAGGCCGCCCCAATCCATAAGGAATGGGTGCCAAACTCTGGCCAGCCCAAGCCTGCTGAGCGTCCGTGAGGTCACTGCCCAAAACCGATGCTGACTACCATCAAGATGGTAAAACATCAAACCATCATCCCAACCTCTAACTGCCAAATAATCGACCAGGGTGTGAACTGGGCACAAGTCCTGATCTGAGCAGGAGCCCAAGGTAATCACAATTCCATGCTGCCTCTGGTCTGTCTTAGACCACTGGACCCTGATGAGGGCCCTACCGGAATTTAGTTGTACATCCTTGGCCAAAAGGGCACGCCCCGATACATCAGTCAGGGATTGAGCAACCAGCTCATTAACCTGGAGAGCACCAAAAAAAGGCCACCAATGCAGCCGCATGAAAAAGATGGGCCTCAAATTGAGATTCACAAACCTGATCCCACACCCCACATAAACCTTTCAAAGCAGAAGGGGAAATGGCCTGCCTGGCACTCACACATCCACCCCTCTAGCATCTTCCTCAAGCGGAAGTCACTAGTATCTTCCCGAAAACCCAAAGCCTTACTAGCAAAGGCCAGCACCGAAAGGTGGCCCCTGATAGACTGCACGGCCAGTCCTTTACCCTTGAGGGTAATGCAGGAGTGGAGCAAGTGGTCCACCACTAGAAGCCAAGTTGTGTGATACACAACCTCTGACCCAGAGGTCATTTCGGGGGGGAACGCGGGGGAACACAGTTCCCCCGGGTGAGGTACGGGGGCGGGGCACATGACGAAGCCCCGCCCCCTGCTTCCAGCCACCCCGCTTCCAGCCCTCATTCAGCCAGGAGGAGGCAGGAGAAGAGGGAGGGTAAGTTGCTTCCACACTGCCTCTCCCCACCCCTGCCTGCCTGGGACCAGGAAGAGCCTTTGCAGGGCTTCCTTGCACTCCCGCCGGCCTTGCAGGTCCACCGCTGGGCCCCTCATGGGGCTCGGCAGTGGAGTTGCAAGGCCGGCGGTGGCGGCCGGGACCGTTGGGGGCGGGGTGTGTGGCCTTATGACACATTTCTGGTGATGTCAGGGGGTATGGCCTTATGACACACTTCCGGTGATGTCAGGGGGTGTGGCATATGCTAATGAGTTATGCTAATGAGTTCCCCTAGCTCTTTTTCTACGAAATGACCCCTGCTCTGACCTAAACTCATCAAAGTGCCGAACATAATGCTCGTATGCCCTCCTGGTACTGGGAGCTATGGTGAGGTCTATCGCTTGGCAGGCCTTGGCCTTCCAAGTTGCCTTAGCTCCAGGGGGATTCTTACCAGATAAAGGTTAACTTCTGGGGTAAGCTGATGAAACCTCTTCGTCTGTTTACTAGAGAGAACATCAGCCACCCAATTATCCACCCCAGGTACATGTCTGGCCAAACACAAAATACTAAGCCACAGGCAATGCAGAGTGAAGGCCCTCACCAATCCCATAACCTGTGGTGACCTGAATGAGAAAGGACTGAAAATGTGGACCACTGCTAGGTTGTCACACCAAAAGTGGACCATGCGGTTGGCCAACTCAACCCCCACAGCCAGACCACCACAAGTATGGGGGGAAATTCAAGGAAGGTTAGGTTCCTATTCACACCTTCCCCGATCCAGTCTTCAAGCCATTCCTCAGTGCACCAATGTCTGTGCAAGAAGACCACAAAGCCTAGGGAACCCACAGCATCAAAGGTGACCTGAAGCCATTAAAGGAGTCCAAAATTTTATGCCAGACCGTTAGGTCAGCATGCATAATGCTTTCTACCTCCCCCCTTCATTTGCTGGCTGATAGGAAGAGCCAGAGAGGGACAAAGTTGGGCAGGGATGGAGTGGGTGACAGTAAGCTGCTTTAGGATATACTAAAAAGAATGACAAGAATGGCCTTTGGAAACAATGGGAGTGGTCTCAGAGCCCATGGACATAATGGGAGCCAAGAATGCATGGGCTCCATTGAAATACAGTGCAGCACACAAAAGCTGCCACAAAAATGTGGAATGGTTATCGAGAAACCTGCTCTAGGCCTGGAATGACAGTCCCCAGAGTATTGCTATGGTTGCTGGGACCAGATAGACTGCTCTGAGACTAAAATGAAAGTTCCTAAAGTGTAATTATGGTCTCTAGGGGTAGCATAAATGTTCTAGGACTGGAATGACAGCCCCTTGAAATGGCAGAAATGTTCAGTGATTGGAAATGACCACCCCCAGAGTGGAATGACATTCCCTGGGAGTAGCAGAAGTGCTTTGGAACAAGAATGACAGAACACTTCTGCAGTCATTCAACTCAGGGCGCTGTCATCCTACGACCAGAGAAGTTTATCTGGGTCCAGAAAGCATCAGTGTACTCTGGGGGCCATCATTCCAGGCTCAGGGCAGGTCTGTCTCTTAACCCGTTCTGCATTTTTGTATTGAGGAGGAGGAGGAGGAGATTGGATTTATGCCCCCCCCCCCTTAACTTGGAGTCTCAGAGCGGCTTACAAACTCCTTTTCCTTCCCCTCCCCACAACAGACACCCTGTGAGGTGGGTGGGGCTGAGAGAACTCTGACACAGATTGCTGTTTTTCAAGGACAGCTGTGCCAGAGCTTGTGACTGACCCAAGGTCACATCAGCAGGTGCAAGTGGAGGAGTGGGGAATCAAACCCGGTTCTCCCAGATTAGAGTCCGCACACTTAACCACTACACCAAACTGCAAGAGAGAGGTGCTTCAGGTGTAAAATCTGAAGCTTTCAACTAATTAGGGAGCAACCCAAGCAAACCGCAATCTCTTTCCCATGTTTTGCTTTCTCAATCTCTACTTTAGAGTAGAAGTAAATGGGGTGGCAGTGGCTGGGATCTGGCTCAGTATGCCCAGGAGAAGAACTGCTCCCCCCACACACACATTTTTGTGTATTTTCTCTGAAGTAAACCCTATTTAATTCAATGGGGCTTACTTACAAGACAATTCTATGCCCATTTACTTGGGAGAAAGCCCTGTTGAATACAGTAACTTAGTTCAGACTCGACACGCATAGGATTTGCATTCTGACAGGTGTGGAAGAGATGTAGTAGTTCTTAATGCTTTTTTAAATTAAAATTTTAACAGCGAAAGAATAAATGGATTGTGTAACCTTTAAGGTTTAACAAGATTCTTTTGCTGTGTCTATAATTTTTATAACTTATGAAGCTATAACCTGCAATCAGACAGTTGTGTTCTTACATTTGTATTTTAAAAAATTGTGAATAACTTTGTAAGTACAATAGTTTATTTCGACAAGTTTGATATTAATAGGTATGTTAAGCAAATTTTGCTTGGATAAATTTATAAACAGTTATAAAATATGCAAACTTGCAGTTAAAATGTATAAAAAATGATGACTGCTAAAAACCTATTGTCCAAAGTCATGTGATGGTAATTTAATGGGTCACTGCACCAAATAAATTTGAATTTGTGGGTCACCATACCAAAATGGTTGGGAACCAATGGTCTAGTCTAGTCAACCTCTCTCAAGCTAACACATTTCACAGGATTGTCGTGGTGATAAAAATGAGAAGGTATGTATACATCCTAAATTCCTTGGAGGAAAGAATGTATAAAAGTTAAACTAATAATCTCCTTATTGTTAATCCCATATCCCCCCCTGTCAAGAAGGTGGGTTTCATAATGAGGGAGCTACATTGCAGAAGAAGAAAGCAGTGAAGCAATTATTTTTAACATGACATAAATCTGCCACTTAGTACAAGGTTCATTGAATTCCAGAGCAACAAAGCATCTCATAAATGTATGCACACACTATAAATGAGATCGTAGTCATAGTCTTTTCTCCTATTATGGGCACACAATCTAGACCTACATCTCTTACAGTTCTTTGTGCTATCTGTTTAGGATAAATTAAATTCCTGAATTTATACTTTCTTGCCAACTTCTGCAAAGAATATCATGGGCAATGGTAGATTGTTAGCTGGCAGATAAACAGAAAGATAGCAAAGCAGGGAAAGGGAAGTACTCAGTAGCTTGGGTTTTTAGAAATCCACAGGATGTTTGTAGCTGCACACTATTTATACCTCATTTATAAAGTGCTGGATATATGTGAGGGGGGACATTAACAGCAATAGATGAAAGACCTGATTTTTTCCAATTCAGCAACTATATATTATAGAAACTTATCCAGGCTTTGTGGGCCAGTCAGCCTTGCTGAGCTCTGAGCAAAGTAAAGGCACAGCACTGAACAAGTTTATTTTCTTAAACTTGGAAGAGGAGTTTACCCGAAGAGTTTTCCCACCCCACCCTACCACCATAAATCCTATGAGTGGGAAGTATCAGTAGGAGAAAGGGCCATGGACCGTCACTCCTGCTGCCATGGAAATAGCAGTCTTGTGTTTACTCTGTTGTTAAAATTTTCAAACTTCCTTTCAATCCCCAAGTCATCTCTAGTAGAGGGAAGAAGGCTTTCTGTACTAAGACTTCAGGTACACAAACTACCGTTTGATAGAATGTTGTGATCAGTGTTCCCTCTAAGCTGAGTTAGTGTGAGCTAGCTCACAGTTTTTTAGCCTCCGGCTCACACATTTTTGTCTTAGCTCAGGAAGGATGGCTCCAGAGCAAACTAATTTATGCAGTAGCCAAATCGCTCACTCACAACTTTAATGCCAGTTGCTCCCAGAGTAGAATTTTTGCTCACAAGACCCCACAGTTTAGAGGGAGCATTGGTTGTGACAGGTCATTTCTATCAACTGGGGGGACCCACACAGCCTCCTATGATTCTGTGGGAACAGTCTTATTTTAAACTATAAACCTCCCCTCAGTTACCAAATGTTCTAAAGGAAGAGAATGTATAGGCTCAAGGGTCCTTCCTCTTGTAGCTGATTTACGAGAATAGCACCATCCAATTCTGCCATTTTGCAGTGCTCAATCTCGGCACTTTTTCCAGCACAAACACAAGTCAGCATTTTCAGTCTTCTCAAACTTCATAACTAAAGCAAAAGTCAATAGAGTTAATAGATCTCCCCCCCCCCTTTTTTTACTATATGGATATTGAATATAAGAAAAAGGTCCCCTATGGAATCCGCTTCTTGAAGCAAATGCTTCATGTTACTTCACTGTAGCACTGGTCCTACAGGTTTGAAAGAGACTGAATGCTCCACAAATGGAAGGTTCATTTATGGCATTAGGCTCAATGATTCTCAAAGATACTAGAAAGATATTGAAATGAATAAGGGCAAAACTAGACATGATGTATGGATGCCATCCCCCTGGTTGGGCCAGGGGATCCCCTGATTTTGGAGGACCCAGTCTGTTGCAGGACAGCTGGCTGGTGGGCGAAGCCCTACCCCTGAACAGCAGCATCCCACGGGGACGCCGCTGACACAATGATGTCACCGGTAGTGACATCATGCTGGGGTCATTGCGCGGTGATGCTCTAACATTGGTGTGGGGGGGGGACTCTGTGGTTACCATAGAGTTTTTGCAAAAAAATCCCGAAAAGGAGCTGGGAGCCCCCCACCACAGGTAAGCTGAGACCTGGCAACCCTAACATGATGGCATGAGTAAGCTATGCCACAAGGACAGTATGGTGCTCTAGGTCTCCCACCAACATCTTTTGAAGAACCAAAAACAGCTTCAGATGTGTGTGTGTATGCAGCTGTTTCGGCACTTGATAAGGCGTGGGGTGGGGGCGTAGAAATAAGAGCGCCTCTGGCTGCCATGCTGTGGGCCCAGTTATAATTGGGCCCTCACAGCATTTTTATTTGCCTTTAAAATTGCACCCACCCACCCGATGGCCATGCGGATGCCATCATGTCTAGTTTGGTCCTAAGGTGGAGAAATGATTAATTCCCTTGTCAGGAACATGGATTTCTCACTGTTAAAGCTGCAGTGACGCGTATCCAAATTTGAAGAGCGGCGAGCAAGCTGGATGTCTTTCAGCTGTATTGGTTTTTTCCTTTGATGAGTGATGAGCTGGCAGGAGGCCCCGGAAAACAAGACATGCTGCCACTCTGCTGCCCACACTTCATTTTTGTATTATGTGAGAGTGCATTCATTCATTAAAACCTAGTGAAAGATAGCTTTGGCTGATGTGGATAGAACAAGACAAGGAAGACAAGGAAGAAGCACTAATTATAGGGGGAAATATTCTCACCATCACCACTGGACTACACAGTGCCTTACTTTAATGGATTTTAATTCCAGTAAATTGAAAACAAAAAATACATTGCTCCTAATAGCCCGATTTACCTTTAGACCAAGCATTTTCAATAATGATATAATCACACCAAAATTAAAGCCCAGAAACTTGGAAATAGTTGATACTGTTAAAAGAGACAGCAATAACAACTTCAGTTCATTATTTAGGGTTCAGGAACTTTGGGCCTTGGCCTTTTAAAATAGATGGTAGACCCTATTACTGGGAGGGAGTAACTCTGACCACCTGCAGCATGCTCTCCAGGCAGGATGGTGGTGGGGGGGGGGGTTGCCTGTGCTTTGCTTTGCTTTGGCGCTGGGACTTGGGCAGGCTGGTGTATGCAAATTTTTTGGTGGTGGAGTGGGGAGAAATCATCCCTAATTATCTCAGCCTTTCACCTTGGAAGGGGAAGGCAGTGCCGGTGGATGGGCACATAAGCCCAGAGTGGGACCCTGGACCCTCCCTCCAAATCAGAGCTCAAATCTCCCTCAAGGAAAAGAGGGGTGCCTAAAATACCCCAGTAAATAAAGCAGCCCCCCTCCCCGGAGATGCACATGGAAGCTGCTTTCTCTGTGTCCCAACGATTCAGGCTTGGACCTTTATCCGAGGAAGTGATCCATGACTCCCGAAAGCTCCTCATCTGCCACACATGGTGTTAGTCTTTAAGGTGCTCCTGGACTCTTGCTCTTTTCTACTGGGCCCCCCATTAGCTTGCAAGTAGAGACAGACGGTGGCAAGAGGAGGGCAACCAGGGCGCTGCACTTTGGCAAGGTGCCGGATGCAGGGCTGGGCCAAGCCAGACACCACCCACTCTTCATTCTGTCCCTTCCACCTGGCAAGCTGGCACAGGAGGGCCACTTTGGCGTGCTACGTGAAGTATGCGGCTCGTCTCCACACTGCTGGGGCGGGGGCGGGGGGATCAGACACCCCAACGCACTCAGGAATCCCATGCCGAGGCAAACGAAGCAGCTGGGAAGAGCTGACTCGACCCTCCCCCCATGCCTCGCTGGCCAAGCTCCAGCCAAGAGCTTTGTAGCCCGCCTCATCGAGGGATTGCAGTAGAGCTGCGGCAGCTGTAGCCCAAATGTCCTGGCATGGAGCGTCAGAGTCCAGCAGAGGGGAGGAGTGAAGGGTAGTCTGGAGGTGAGCTGTAATTCCAGGGGATTCCCAGGTACCACCTGGAGGCTGGCATCTGTGTTCCCTCTAAGCAGAGTTAGTGTGAGCTAGCTCATAGTTTTTTAGCTTCCAGCTTACAGATTTTTGTCTTAGCTCAGGAAGGATGGCACGAGAGCAAATGAATGTGTATGCAGCAGCCACATCGCTCGCTCACAACTTTAATGCCAGTCACTCACAAAGCTGAATTTTTGCTCACAAGACCCACAGCTTAGAGGGAGCATTGGCTGGCATCCATCCCCCTTTCCGAGTGGCCCTGCTCATAACATTTGGAAACCTGTGGCCCAGGCAATGAGTGAATCTGAGAAAAGCATCTGACTTCACGGGCCAGGGGAATACTTCAAGCAGCTGTACATGTCTCTTATGCCCTTCCTTCTCTCTTTCCTGTCATTCCAACTCTCCCTATGAATGAGGTCCCATGCCAGAAGGTTCTACTATTTCTGCTTTTCCTGTTCTATTTTTATTATGAACAGTCTTGACTTGCCCATTAATACAGTATCATAATAGCCTGGCAAACAGGGGATGCCAGAATTATTCCATTATTCTTGGAAAGAGACAGCAGTACAGAATGCAAGGCGCTGGGACCATTGAGCCTGCCCTGCAGCTTCTTGTCTTGGGCACCGCGGCTAGCAGCTGGGAGCACAGCCCTTTTTGTGGCTTGTGAGGGGGGGTCAGTTGGCGGCTCCAGGGAAAGAATCCTTCTGGTTTTTAAGGGAAGAAAATGGGAGCAGAAGCGGTGGTGGTTGTACCTATTGACTGCAATACTTGAGGAGAGCCCATGGCTCGGTGGTAGTTGGCAGCTTTGTGCTGTCCAGCCTTCCTCCCCCTCCTGGCCAACCACGAGGCTTCAGAGCTGTGACAGGCACCTCAGATAAGTCTAGGGAACGTAGTTGGGACTTTATTTTACTCCAGTGTTTTTTTTCTTCTGTACCTTATTAAGCAACTTATAACATATTAGTAAGGGCACATTTACACAGTAACATCTGCACTCCAGCGTAACCCCACCTATAGTAACCCCATGTGTAATTCAGCGTAACCCCACGTATAGCGGGTCATTTCCTGCCAGAGCGCTGCTCCACGGTGCTCCAGCAGTAAGGAGCCCAGGGTGGGCCCCCCGCCACCATTCCTGGCCCACCTGCACAGGCGGACGGGCCAGGGAAAGCCTGTAGAGCCCCCCACTGCCTAGGGAGATTTGAATCTGGGGAAGGGAAAGAAAGGCATTCTAAACATGCCTCGGTTCCCTGCCTAATTTTCTCTACGTGCCCTGCAGCCGCGGGCCACCTGGAAATCAGGCAGGGAACGCAGGCATGTCTGCCTCCCTGCCCTCCCCACCCCTTCTCCAGCCAGCCCGCCATGGTGGGCTGCCTGGAGAAGGGAAGGGGAGGTGGACAGGCATGCCCCCCCTTTCCCCTGAGCCTCTTCGCTTTTGTGGAGAAACTCAGGGAAGGGGGGGATTTGAATGCCTTTCTTTCCCTTCCCCACATGGGGAAGGGAGAGAAAGGCATTGTAAAGATGCCTGGGTTCCCTGCCCGATCTTCTCCAGGTGCCCCGCAGCTGCGGGCCACCTGGAGATCAGGCAGGGAACCCAGGCATGCCTGCATGCCTGCCATTTGCAAGGGGGTGTGGCATATGCAAATGAGCTTGTGCACCTCTTTTTCATGAAATGACCCCTGACCTATAGTATAATTCACAATGATTCGCAGGATTCAGCCTTTTAGACTTTTATTTTAAAAAGCAGGTTTCTAGCCCTCATAGCTGAGAAAAGGCTGACAATGTATGGTGAAAATTAACACCATGTCCTTCAGGATGGCTCTTAAACATGGGGGGAGGGAATATCAGAGGAATTTCCAGTTATCAACTCCTTCTTTTCTCCATGACATATACAGTACAATTCTAAAGAGAGTTTTGTTGTTGTTCAGTCACACAGTCGAGAGGTGTTGTAGGTCTTCATAGAACTGGTCCACTTCAGCCTCTTCTGCATCAGTGGTTGGGGCACAGACTTGGATTACGGTGATGTTGAATCGTTTGCCTTGGATTTGGACTGAGATCATTCTGTTGTTTTTCAGATTGTATCAAATTACTGGCTTTCTCACTCTCTTGTTGACTATAAAGGCCACACCATTTTTTCTACGGGATTCTACCAGATCTGCATATTAAGCAAAATAAGTAAAGATACTTATTTGGGCGATTTGAATAATTCAGGCTGCAAAATCCAGCTTTTCAGGGTGCAGAATTGAAGCCATGGGGTCTGTAAGGTGTCACAGGTGGTGGATGAGGCAGTTAACCTGTGTTAGGCCCATTGTAGACTACAGATGAGGGGGCACATGAATGAATGGTCCCTCTGTATGAAAACAAATCAAAACGCCCCTGCAGGTAGAAAATAACATACTGAAAATCATAATGAATGGATGCAAGCCTGGGAGTTCTCAACATTTCATAAGGAAAAAGAAATATTGAGATTTAAAGGGGCGGTTGAGATCAGCAGCTATGGTAGTGTTGCCAGCTTTGAGTTGGGATACACCTGGAGATTTTGGGGTGGACTCAGGTGGGCTGGTTTTAAAAGAAGCATCCTGTATAACAAAACACTTGCAGATGTGTAATTTAGCTCTCTGGATCCTAGCCATGCATTTGGACTAGGATTACATCACAGGAAGAGGTGGGGGTTTGGTGCAGTGTGCTGGAAGTGACATCATCGGAAGGGGTGGAGCTTGGGGAGTGACATCACTTGACCTTTGGCCTTGAAGTGACATCACAAGACACATTATCACAAAAGTCTCCTGGCTCCACCCCCAAAGTTCTCAGATATTTTCCAAGTTGGACCTGGCAAGTAGTACCAAGCACTACTTGGTTTATGCTAATAAAGTATATTATGCCAAAGCTTAATTGTAGACAGCAGCCATCTAACATGGTTGGGTAACTATGCTTTGCCATGGGAATATTCTACTTTTTAAAGGAGCACAAAAGATGGGTAAAGCAGTTCTCCATGTCAGCATTACTTCCAAATAAGTATGCTTATGCTGCAATTTGAGAAAAAGTGCCTTCCTTAGAGCTGCTCTGGCTCATTGCCACTGCAATTATGCCTGTAAATCTGTCTCCTGAGTTGTAAATGAATTTAGTATACACAGCCTGAAGAACAGTGATGGGACACCATGCTCATTGATAGAGGGGAGGATGCAAAAAGGAAAATGATAAGTATCTGATAACAGAAATGACTAGAATAGGAGGAAAGAAACTGAGTTTTCTATATTTGAGTCCTGTATTTTAAAAAAAACCTACTGAAATGTTTTAATCTAATTTCACATCTGACCTTAGAAAGATAAGGCAAATGACTATTCATCTGTATGTATCACAGATGAATGGAGCTGTAGAAAGAAACCCATAAACACATCTACCATGATGTGTAGCACATATTGTTTCAGATAAGAAAGATGTTTAAAGTCTGAACCAGTTTTCTTCTGGCTGTATGACAAATAGTATATTATCTAATCATTCCTTACTGCTTTTGGAATGCCTGGGTTCCTGTAGCAGATTTTCATTATTTTATTTCACATCATTGTACAAACAAAATGTCCAGTTGCCATCTGTTAGATATCTCCTCACAGCTTTATACAGCTAAGTTCCTTTTGGCGGACTTTTGGATTCTTAGTTCATCCTTTTAAAAGTGTTAGTTATTCCCCTCACAGAAAGCATCCATATGTTACAAACCTGCTGTGCTTTTAGAAGGTCAGCTTATGGTGGAACTGGGAAACTAGGGGGCATTCGGTAGTACAGAGTCAGTGAATTGGAGCCCCTCCCCCCCAGGCCAGAAGGTACTCATGACACACTCAAAAAGTTCACCAAAACCCTCAAATTCTTGTATTGATGAGAGGGCAGTAGTAGACCTAATGGTTAATTTTAAAAGTAAACTATGCCATCCTGTCCCAATGCGCCATCTTTCCACAATTTGCATCACCAGATCCCTTCATTGACACTACCATCGCCCTTAGGCTGCAGATCTTCTCCAAAACTTTCAGTTTCCCATGTAATCCTCCTACCACTGCTTACCCTTCAAAGTGATCTTACTTACTAAAACAACTTCTGCCCTTTATTCTGCCAACCTTAAGGGTATGTTATTTACGAGGTGATGTTACTTGCCTCCTTCCATGAAAAGCTTCAGCTGCTCATTTCCACACATTAAGCCTCTATTATGGGGCAGGTCTTTTTTCTCATGGTTGTTGACAACCCTACACAGTCATCCTACTTTGTTGCAAATATGACCGAATTGTAGAGTATGCACTGTGTTCCATTCCAATGTTCAGCACTTTACTATACTTTTCATACTCCTTGATTCCTGTACTGAAGATTTAAGGGGAAAGTGAAAGAGCCTGAAAGCACTACCAACTCTTGTTGATTCAGGGTTGTTGTTATTTTTTGTACTACTAAGGGCATTGGATTCCCGGCCCTGAAGATGGTTCAGCAATTTGCATGCTGTAGAGACATAACAGGGTAAAATGGTGGCAGCAAAGTACCCAGTAAGGCACATAGTCATTATGTTAGACAGATGGTTAGGTAGCCTTGTACAGAAATAGAGCATACCATGAGAGCTACAAACATCTCAGGAAGAGATGTCATTCATCCATGATTTTAAATTTCATGTTGGAATGCTTATCCTATTATATTTATGTATCTTTCCTGCCTAGTTTCAGAGTCTCACTTGCAATTTCCTGAACTTCCAGAAACCAGATAAGGAATGACTGAATTAGGACAAGAAAGAAAAGTTATATGGACCAAATGGCAGTAAAAGGAAGTAGCAAAGTTTGTCGTAATCTCTGAGCCAAATGCAGCCCTGGCAATATGTAAGCGCATCTGATTCTGCAGAGATGAAGTATGGAATGATTGGAAACACCTGGGCAAAGTGCCGCTACTCAGTCACAGTTATGTTTGTGTAAAAAGGAGTCAAGAGTTAATATTTATTTCCATCTTGGGAATACTGTGGGTAGATAAGATATAATATTGTTCTGTGGATTAAAAATGGCACACAAACTAATTTGGTACTGTGTACAGTTATTAATCCTATTCACATTTTACCCCTGTTTCATGGAACTTTGGGGTGGGGCAACATACAAGGGGGTCATCCCACTTTATCCTTAAAACAGGCTAATGGGACCACCACTGATTGTGGCTGAGAATATAGCAAAGATTTTAAGTGAAAATAAGAAAGACATTTAACACGTATTGTCTTTTTAGTAACCTTATAAAATCAAGAAAGCATGAAGGAATCTGGGTAACAGAAACTGGGTCATTGTTCATGCTCAGAAGACTGAACCTTTTTTCTGTTCATTGCACCTGCATCTTTCTCCATTTAATCTATGTTTTTCAAGCCAATCTCCATCACACTCTTAAAGGCCAATCTAAAAGGCAGCTCAGCCTGTGGCAGTCTTGGGGAAATAATGAATCCATGCTGATTTCCAGTACATCAGCCTCAAGTCAGGCAGTTTTGAGACACTGTTGGCACATGCAGGATTCAACTTGGATTCAGTTTTTAGCATGCATCTGCTAACCCCATTCCCTGCTTTTTTGCAGGTCACAGAAGCAAATGAGGAACGTTGGGCTTCCATGAGTGCCTAGTGCTTGTGGTTTGTAGGATCAAATAATAACTAATATTACTGGAACTTATTTTCAGCTTTGCAAGATAGATACAGAACTAAAATCATCTCCTCCTTATTTATAGCCCTTAAAACAAGTTATATTATTTTACAAAAGTTCTCAGAGGAGCTCCAGCTATGGTGATGCTCAGTATGATGGCAAGCGTTCCATGTTTTGAGACAGAACTGCCCCAGTAATGAAGAAATAGATGGATGAGATAGGGCTCAATATTAAAAGCAATCCCAGAGGGCACGTAGAAGAATACAAAGCCTTCCCCTCACAGCTTCTCTACCCAAATACTTGCCTGTTCAACCAAGCCAATATATCAGAAGTCATCTTGGCTCGGGGAAGACTGAGAAGATTTGGTGAGAAGACTTATGGGACACAGAACTGCTTTTGTCATGGCCTTCAGATGTTTTCAGGAGAAAAGAGTTCTATGAAACTAAAGCTCACCTCTCTGTGCCCCATTGTTTGGCTGGTGCATAGATAATTTAGTCAGAGAGTTCTCAGTAACCATTTTCACTTATGATGTTTGCTACATGTATGGAGCGGTCGCTATAGATAATCCTCCCAATATGTGCAACTGACATTTTACCTGAAAAGGGCAATGCTTGTATTTTCAACCTTGATACATGTGGCTGCTGAGCTCCTAGTGCATGTGACCATAATGACTGAAAAGGGCTCTGGTCAGTGCTACATGGGACACAGTTGAATTAGTATCTTAAGTGTTTGGTGTAGTGGCTAAGTGCACGGACTCTAATCTAGAGATGTGAAGGCCCGGAAAAAAACCCGGAAAAATTCGGAAAAAACCCGGGTTTTTTCCGTTTTTTTCCTGAAGCCTTTTTTGTTTTTTTCCTAAAAATTGGAAAAATTGAAAAAAGAAAAGAAAAAAATTGATTATGGAACGTTTTATTTTAACATGATGAATAAAATATTTTAAGACCAAGTGTTCAAATATTTTCCAAATCATTTCTAAAATATATATATATGGTATCAGATTGTTGTAATTTCTGTGCACTGAGGACAAGCAAGTCCTAGGTTACACACTGAACTCTCCAATGAAAGAACAAGATGCATTTCTTCCTTTAGGAGGTGCGATTGTCAGAAGAAAATTAAAAAGTGTCAGTTTTGTTTTTGCATGTGGGTGGTATTTTGTAATAATTGTTTGGATACACTATATTTTTAATATGCTAGTTGTGATAATTTCATGCCAAGTGAAAATGACTTTCAAACTAGAAAAGACAAAAAAAATGCTAATGTAGCATTTTTTTCAATTTTTCCGAAAATTTCCATTTTCCCCCTGCATGCGGGGAGGGCGGGGTAGAAATGGAATTAAATAAATAAAATAAAATAAATTTAAAAAACGGGGAAAAATGGGTTTTTTTCTGAGCTTCAAAATTTCCGGAAATTTTACATCTCTACTCTAATCTGGGAGAACTGGGTTTGATTCCCCACTCATCCACTTGCAGCTGCTGGATGACCTTGGGCAAGCCATAGTTCTGTCAGAGCTGTTCTCTCAAAGACAGTTCTCTCACTCAGCCCCACCTACCTCACAGAGTGTTTGTTGTGGGGAGTTGTGGGGAAGGAGTTCGTAAGCTGCTCTGAGACTCCAAGTGAAGGGCAGGGTATAAATCCAATCTCCTCTTTTTCTTCTTAGGTCCGCTGTACTGGTTTACTTCTTACAGACTTCTGTGGTCCTATTGTCCTGTACACTCCTTTCTGGGATGGTTGTTCTCTTTCATGCAGCTTTGGGAGGGATGCACATGGAGCGGTGAGGGAGGTAGGGGATACCCGACTAGCCAGCCAGATCAGCGAATCAGCCCTGGCAATCAATGGGATGACAGATGTCACAGCCAGATCACCCTTACATCTGGCTGCAACATCTGTCAGCCCACTGATTGCCAGGGCTGATTTGGCTGATCTAGCTGGCTAGGCAGGTGTCCCCTAACTCCCTCACAGCTCCATGTGCATCCCTCCCAAAGCTGCATGGAACAACCATCCCCGATAGGAGTGTACAGGACAATAGGACCACAGAAGTCTCCAGGTGTGTCCCAAAACTGTGCACTTGGTGAAAGAGGACAACCATCTCAGATAGGAGTGTAGTGTTCTTTGGTCAAGATTGTACAATAGCTGCAGTCCTCTGCTAGAACCTCCAAACAAGCTCAAGGTCCTATTGTCCTGTAACAGACATAATGAACCTGATTTTACTTTTTAATACCTCTGATAAAACATATGATCTATACAACACCACTTTCTTCTGACAGTAACTTTAAAAACTAGGTAACAGGCACCAACTTTCCTTGCATAGAAACAGAGATTGGGAGGGCTTTCTCTATTGAACTTCTTTGTTGTGTAGCTTTTAAATGCCACCGTTTCGGTCAGGAAAAATGGCACCTATTCTAGAGGTTATGTGAATACAAATCATAGGAAGTATTCATCTTGATTAAACAGGATTAGGTAATATGGTACAATACTCCGACTAATGATAACTATTCAGTAGAAACACTGATTATTCTATTGTGCCTTCCTTACCAGATATTTTAAAATCTATAGATAGAAATTTCATGTCTCATATCTCATTCCCCGGAGCTATGATAAGGCTATGCTTACACTAACGTTTAAAATGTTTCAAAACTAATTATATAGGGGAAAAGCCATTTCAGGAATAGTGGTTTGACAAAGAAAGTTTAAAAATGAAGTTTGATCACTTAAGACTGTGGGGAAAGACTTGACATGTACTGCCACCTGTTGGAAGTCATATAAAATTTCTCTTAACTGTGTGACAGAAATATTCATAACATATTGTCTTTGCCATCTGTATAAATCCTAGTAATGTTCTTATAGCACTCCTTTTGGTGAAAAAAACAATAGTTCACATTGCTACCAGAACAGTATCTTTTTAACAAACAAAGGTAATCTTGATAATATTGGTATAATAAGGTAGCCAAATAAACAATACTATATATTTTGCTAAAAATATAGACATTTAAAGATGGTAACATGTAAGTTAAACTTAAGAAAGTTTTCATACATCATAATTTATTATATAGTATGAAGTACATTATTAAAGAAAACTTCAGTCTGAATAGACAATATTAAACTAGATGAAACCATAGCCTGATTCAGTTTGGGGTAGTGGCTAAATGTGCAGATTCTAATCTGGGAGAACTGGGTTTGATTCCCCACTCCTCTGCATGCAGTTGCTGGATGACCTTGGCCAAGCCATAGTTCTGACAAGAGCTGTCCTTGAAAGAGCAGTTCTCAAAAGAGCTCTCTCAGCCCCGCCTACCTCACAGAGTGTCTGTTGTGGGGAGAGGAAGGGAAAGGACTTTGTAAGTTGTTCTGAAACTTCGAGTGAAGGGCGGGATATAAATCCAATCTCTTCTCTTCTTCTTCTAAAAGGCAATTTCATATATTCACATAATGGATAGAAGATTTGTAAAACAAAATACATACTATCAAGAAAATAGTCTTTGATCAGTGACGAAATCAAAATTACATTTCCTTTTGCAGTGTCAATTATATGTAATGTCATTCACTTTCTGTTCTAAATTTCACGATCAATGAGTACTCTGGGTTGTAGCTAATGAACTGTGAGACGAGGTCTACTAATGGAATAGGACTTTCCTTCCTCTTCCTTTCCACTGCAGCTCACAGCATCCCTCAAAAGCCTAAGGAATACAGTTGGAGGAGGGAATTCGTTAAATTTGCACCCTTCTTCATTGGTGGTGCATAGGTGCCACACATTGCAATGCTATGATGCTGCTATGGAATGTATGCCGGTATGAGCCAAATAGTGGGTAAGGTTAGGAGGGAATTGCCATTGAAATGTGTATGACCTGAAAACTCAGATCCTGATATCAAAAGATCCATTGGACCATATGGGAGACTCTCTTCTCAAAAAATATGTGAGGGAAGAGAAATTGCATGCACATTATAACTTAGGTGAATTTTTCTCTTCAAATGTGAATTTTTCTCATTGCATTTCATGCCTTTCTTTGTATATAATGTCCTTTTTACTAATCTGAATATGCATAAAAACAGGGAAAACAGGAAAAAGTAGAAGGCAATACACATGTAGTTACTTTATTATTGTCAGAAGAAGGAATGAATTAGCAAGAAATAGAACAATGGAAGGATTACAAAAGATAAAACTAGAACTGATGGGAAAATTACAAATTTTAGCTGGGTTCAAAGAAGGGGTCCAAATCACTACTAACAACTGGAGTAGAAACTCTTTTCTTTATTGATTTATTATTATTTGTTGATCATGATCAAGGAAAGCATCTATTCCTAAGAATCTCCTGGACACTCCGGGGATGTAAACTGCACACCAACGTGTGGGAGGGGGTCCGTCGGGTCGCGACCCCCCCCCCGGAGCCTTGGTAAAAGTCTCCCAGCCAGGGGGCTTTTGAGGCGCGCCCTCTTCGATGGCTGAAAGCCAGAGAATTGAGGCGCCCCTCCACCCTGAAGGTCCTGCTGCTGAGTGACCGCATGGTACAAGTGCTGCTGACCGGGTCAAGCGTTGGAGATCGGGCGAAATAAATGAAGACCAGCGAGGCCGAATGGCCAACAATGAACTGTGAGTCGGGTTGAAGCAAACATGAGGATATAAAAAGAAGCTGCCCCCCCTAAAGAGCGACGGGAAAGCGAGCGGGGGAGGGATTCCTCCCAAACACATAGACGAAACATGAAAGGAAAGAGGGGGCAGCAGAAAAATAAGCCATTAAAACTGTTTTAAGAGACTTACCAGAGTGCAGAAAAGCATTTGGGCGAATATCAGAGACTTTAGCAACTTTCTTGAAAAGTAAACAAATCCAAAAAGATGGCGGGGAAGAAACCGGAGAAAGAGAAGCAGTTGAAAACAAAAGTAGGGGCCAGTCCTCGAATGGAGGAGGTCACTGAGCTCTCAAAACTTTTGGCTGACTCCCTGCGCCCCGTGCTGGATGAGATCACTGGCATTAAACAACAACTGTCAGTAATTGGGCAGAGTGTGGTAGAGCAGCAGATTCAACTGACGCAAGCCTTAAAAGCAACAGAGCAAATGGGAGAGAAGGTGAAGGAAATGGACGTCACTACTAAAACAGTTAAGAAAAAGGTGCAAAAGCTGGAAATGAAGAAAGTTACAGAAGAGTCAAAGCTTTTACAGCTACAAATGGATAAAGCAAATTTGGTCCTACGGTTCCAAGGGGTCCAGGAAAATGTAGGAGAGAATGTGAAGCAACGGCTGAGTGAAGCAATAGCCCCAATGACAGATTTAACAGTGGAATACCTTTGCAGCGAGATGGATGTGATCTACAGATCTTATTCATCGTATATCAAGAAAAATAATCTGCCTGGGGAAATAGTGGTCAGATTCTCGAAGAGACACGTGAGAGATGCTATTTTGAAAGCAAATTCAGGAACACCCTTGAAAATTGGAGCCAATAATATCAGGATTTTAAAAGATATTCCATTTGATATAAGACAGAAGAGAAAGAATTATAAAGAATCAATCCTTTTCTTAAAAACAAATGGCATCAGTAACAGGTGGTTAATCCCAGAAGGCGTCACTTTCAAAATTAATGATAAAAAAGAAAAGATTGACTCTGTTTTTAAAGCACGTGAATTTCTGCAGACACAGCTTGGGGAACGAGAAGAGGGCAAAGAGGAGGAAAAAGAAAGCAAATCTGATGGCAAGTTGGGTTCGGGGTCTTCGGACGAGGACTCCCTCTCTGAAAAGGGGGTGGCTGCCCCCAAAAGCTCTTATAAACTGAGGATTAGAAAAGATAAGAATAAATAAGGGCTGAAGGACTCTGATTTGTGCCTGAAGAAATGAGAAATAAATTGGGGATGCTCTGGGAATTTCTTTAAACAGTTAAAAGGGATGGTTAAACGATAATTAATCTAGCATAACCGACTAAGATCAATGTATTATGAGTAGCTTTTTGGAAATAGCATGGTGTCAAGCTGATGTATGATCTCCTACTCTTGGGTTTTTAGTTAGTTGTGGGTCTTTTTCTTTATCCCCTAGATGTAGTTCCCTTCCTTATATTTTCTGTTGTAGTTTTGTAGTGTGTAACAAAAAACCAATAAAAACCTCCCCCCAGGGGGATGAAAAAAAGAAAAGAAAGTTAAAGACATTGACAACTTTACACACAAAAGCATAAGCATGGTTAGGAAATCTGACATTAGGATCTTGCAGAACCTTTACACCAATTACACAATGACAACTTAGTACTGCATTAAATCTAAACCAATAGAAAAGCAATCTATACTTCCTTCTTAACTGGTACACTACAAGTTCAACATGAACTACAGACTACTATAGTTTAAGAAAACAGGATCTGTGTTAAAGGTTAGTTTGCTCTATGAGGTGAGGAATGCAGACCTTTGGAGACTTCCAAAAGCACAGATAGTGCTGAATCATCTCTGGGTCAAATGTTCCTCTCAGTTCTTTACTTGACCTTTCCAGACATGGCTACGATACGGCTCATTCACATTTCACCTTTTTCCTCTTCAGTACCTTTCACATTCAAACAAGTGCTAAGACATAACAGATAAAAGAGAACAACCTGGTAACATAATGGATAAAGACTAATAACGTGTCTTCTTAAATGAATTGGTCTATAGCAATCTTACCAGAACAATTGGACTGGATCAAAGCCACTAAAAAATTAAAAGGTCTTCTATCTCTCCTTATATATAATTGAGTAAGAACATTCTATATGAACATTCTAAAATGCCCGCCTTTAGTGTTAGGCCGGAAGAACTGCCACTCAGAAGACGCTGGCTGGGTTGACTGGCTGCTTTCACAGCAAAATGACACTGTTTGCCCAAAGCCAGAGCACTCCCCCAGAGCCTCTTTCTAGATCCCGTTGTATTTATTTCCACAACGGGCTTTACTGCTAGTTGAAGCATATTTGGGTACACCAAACCCATGCCAACAAGCTACATTATCTTCTGATGGATAACAGGAAATGAAGCTTCTTCCTTTGCATGAGCATCGCTTGCTCCTACTTATCTTTTCTGCTCTATTACACATCTATTTTGTAGTACAGGCTCATGCTGTCTAAATTACTAATATTGTTTGGGTTTTCTCTCCTTAGGAACATAGGTTCCTCCTCTGTGTCTTGTGGTAAGGATATTGTTGACAGAGAACTTTAAAGAAACCTTGTACAGGCAACATTTCTCATATTAGGAAATCCCAGATGACTGAATCACTGAAGAGGCTTCATTTGGTTGGGACCCTGCTCTGTGACATAGCTAGCATAGTGTATAATCCAACCAAGAACTGCAGGCTAACATGTTACCTTCAAACAGCAAAGTTTACTTCACCCATACAACAGTGTCCAATTTTCTGCACGCAAATGTTTTCAGAGATTACATAACCCTAAGCAATCACAAGTTACAGAGTATGCATACCCTTCTGGTTTATTTACTATTTCCCTTCTGGTGAATGTGCGCAAGTTCATGTGCACAAAGATTTATAGGCAGGAAATACAGATGTGCCATTGCTTGTGTCAATCAACCCTTCAGAATTGCTATTTAAGACTTGTGTATGGCTCTGGTCTGCTTGCTACTGAAATGCATTAAAATTCCCCTCACTTCAGCAAATCCTGGTAAACGTCAAACCCATCCAAGACAGCACAGACTATTGCAGTAATTTTAGATCCAGTGCAAGAGCTGTTGACAGCTCTTCTCCCATTCACCCCAGAAACACCATTTTTATTGTACAACGGTGGTGAATAAATAATGGGAGACAGCCTGAGGAAATTAAAGTGGTATTAAAAAACCATACTCAAGCTGGCTTTTATGTTGCAACACTTCAGATACTACTTATTTCAAGCCAGTTTGGGGATAACATTCATTAGTAGATTAATAGGCAAAGGATTGGTCAACTTTTCACAGTGTCTTCCTGTGGTTTTCCATCTCCCCTTCCCAGTTCCTCAGGTTCTGTAAACATTGCCCAGAAAGATAGGGGTGAGTAAGCCATCCTGAGCCATATGAAAGTCTACATTTGGTCTCACAATACCTGTTCAAAATCTCTCTCCACTGATAAATGTTCTTGAAAAGTCCATTCTTCAAATTCTGCTTATAACATTTCAATAAATCACTTGCATGAGTATTTGCAAACATCTCCATTGCAGCATCCATGGGAATTACCATCTTTCTAAGTTATGGTATTACTCACTCTTTGTTTTCTTTTTCAGTCTGCTTACATCTATAACTTTCTCCATCACCCAGAAAAATTAGCACCACTTATCCACCCAAATGTAATGATAAGGAATCATCAGTATGCCATCATGAACAGCAATAATGTAATGATAAGGAATCATCAGTATGCCCTCATGAACAGCAATAAAGTGTGCACGGGCACACACACACATGTGCATGCATATCTACATCCAAGGTTTGGGATTTTGCATGTCGAACAGTTAGTCCATATCTACAACACAGGATCTTTTTTTCAACAGGCAAAAAGGATGTACATGTGCAAAGATCTACCTGGACATTTGTGCTGAATCCAAGCAAACCAGATACACTAGTGTTGATGCAACAGTAGAGTCACTGAGCAATATGCACACATCACACACAATGCAGAATTACCCCAGTTCCTCACATATCACCGAAGAGGATGCACATTCCTATCCATCTCTCAATACAGATGAACACATAATACTGCCTTATATCATCAGACCATCACCCTATCAAGGTCAGTACTGCCTACTCTGACTGGCAGCAGTTCTGCACAGTCTCAGCACATGTTCTTGTACATCTCCTGCTTTCTGATCCTTTAAACTGGAGATGCTGGGGATTGAATTGGGACCTTCTGCGCCACAGCATGAATGCATATCCACATCTGGCATTGTGTACTGCTTCATAAGAGTTTTCCATCACTGCATCTAAGAGCCAAAACAGATGTTTTGGGAATGAACTGCCAATTTTTTTTTCTTTCGAAAAGCTGGTGCATGAGTCCAAGTTTGTATCAGAATAGAGGCAAAGGGGAGACTAATTTTAAGCCCTCCCACCATTTCCCCAAGCTGAAATGATCCTGCAAAAATGCGGTTTGCCCAGTTGAGGGGTAACATTCAGATCCTTATATAGATACTGATCAGAACCTTTACATTTGTCCCAGTGGGTCTCTGTGGGGCTGTTTTAGGCCATGAAAACTGCGGTTGAGTAAACCTTAATCTCCCCTCCCCAGATCCAAACCAGGGGGTTACACAAAAGTTTTTCAAAGAAAAAAGGATTGGATATAAGAACAGAAGAAGAACAGAAGAGCCCTGCTGGGTCAGACCAGTGGTCCATTTAGTACAGCATCCTGTCTCACACATTAGCCAACCAATTCCTCTGGAGGGCCAACAACAGGGCATAGAGGCCAAGGATTTTCCCTGATGTTGCTTCCTGGCACTGGGATTCAGAGGTTCACTGCCTCTGAACATGGAGTTTGCCTTCAGTCACCATGGCTAGTAGCCTCTGAGAGACCTAGCCACCATAAATCTATTTAATCCCATTTTAAAGCTGTCTATACCTGTAGCCATTACTACATCCTCTGGTAGCAAATTCCACATTTTAATCACCCACAGTGTAAAGACATATTTCCTTTTGTCCGTTCTGATTCTACTGCCTATCAGCTTCATTGGGTACCCTCAAATTCTAGTATTTTGGGACAGGGAGAAAAATTCTCTTTGTCAACTCTTTATACCCCATGCATCTGATATATATAAAAGCCTAATGTATTGGCACTTTCCAGCTCTCCCATTGGCTGTGAAATGCGCTCCATCAGCCACTGGCCCAGCAACTGCCACTCAAGAGTACTTGTGTGCCATTGGCTAGGTGCTGGGTCTGCTCCTCTCGCCTGCCCACTGCCAGCCTGGCCACTATTCCCTGACAGAATAAACTGCCAAAATGGCTGTCTCTCCTGACAAAGATGCTTCACCTCCTCCTCCTGCTGGGCTCACTTTCACTTCAGTGGCTGTTGATTAGCAATCAAGCTTGGTTCTGTCAGTAAAAGGTGTGGGGGGAGGCCCTTTCCAGGCCTATTTTGGCCTTTGAGAGAAAACTCTTTGGGACCCATCCTGAATAGGGTTGGCGGCTCTATGATGAGAAATTCCTGGAGATTTTGTTGTAGAATCTACAGAAAGCAGAGTCTGGGGAGGGGAGAAGCCTCAGCTGAATAGAATGCCATAGAGTCCATCCTCCAAAGCAGTTATATTTTCCAGGGGGAGAGAGATCTGTAGTCTGGAGTTCAGTTGTGACACCAGGCAATCTCCAGGCTCCACCTGGAGGTTGGCTACCCAAAGCCTGGCAGCGCCCTCTGGGTGACTTGATGACACCTGACTGGCATGACAACTAGGCCTGGGTACTTCCTCCAGTTCACCTCCAGCAGCCCCTTAATATTTAAATTAAACATTTAGAAAAAGAAAAAGAAAAATAAGAGATTGGATTTATACCCCGCCCTTCACTACCCAAAGGAGTCTCAGAGTGGTTTACAATCCCTTTCTCTTCCCCTTTCCCTCCCCACAACAGCCACCCTGTGAGGTAGGTGGGGATGAGAGAGCTCTCTTGAGAACTGCCCTTGAGAGAACAGCTCTGAAAGAACTTATGACTGACTTGAGGTCACACCAGCAGCTGCATGTGGAGGAGCGGAGAATCAAACCCGGTTCTCCCAGATTAGAGTCCACACTCTTAACCACTACTCCAAACTGGCTCTCATATAGGACAGCCAATGTGGCATAGCAGTTAGCACTTCAGAGCAGGGTCTGTCAGACCCAGGTTCTTGCTGTGGAAGCTGATTGGGTGATTTCAGACCACTCACAGACTTTCAGCCTAAACCTACCTCACAGGGTTGTTGTGCAGATAGAAAGGGGAGAGGAGAATGATGTGAACTGCTTTGGTCCCCACTGCAGTGAAAGACTGTTCTTTTCCTAGGTAGGGGCTGCAGGGAGGTGGGTGGAGATAGAAAGCTGAAGTCAGATGGGCAGATAAAGGTAGGTTGATTATTGGCTGGGAAGGAGATAGGGTTGCCACCTCCAGGTTGGGAAATTTCTGGAGATTTGAGGGGTGGAACCTGGCGAGGGTGGGGTTTGAGGAGGGGTGGGACCTCAGACAGGTACAATACCATAGTCTCCACCCTCCAAACCAGTCATTTCCACCTGGGGAACATTGTTGCCAATCTCCAGGTGAGGGCTGGAGATAGAATTACAAGTGCTCTTCAGATGGCAGTTCCCTTGGAGAAAACAGTGGGCTCTGTGTCATTATACCCTGCTGAGGTTTTCCACAGTCCTCTTGGTGGCCTTCTTCTGTACTTTTTCCAGCTCTGTAATGTCTTTTTTGAGATATACTGACCAGAACTGTACAGTATTCCAAATGAGGCTGCCCCAGAAATCTATATGGGGCATTACAGGATTGGCTGTTTTATGTTTAATTGCTTTCTTAATAATCCCTAACATAGAGTTTGCCTTTTTTTTTCACTGCTGTAGCAGTGAAGGTAGATATTTCTGCCTACTTGAGGGAACTCCCCTGGTATACAGAAAAACACAATTTTTAAAAATTAACCAAAGGGCAAAAATTGGGAAATGGGTCAATGAGGATTAGATATACTCAAAGAGACATGAAATATCCAGAACAGCTGATACTTAGATAAATGGGGAGAAACAGGTGAGGGAAATTAGGGTGCTCAGGCTGCTTGGAGACTGAAGAACCTGGGAGAGAAATTTGGGAAGTGGCAAAAGATTTTTAAATTGTTCCCCCCGTCCCATGATTCCTAATGGGCCACTAGCTGGTATGCAGGACTAGTGGCACACTGTTTTATTGCGTTCCAGAATCCCAGTAAGGATGTGCATTGTTTTCTAACCAAGCAGATTCCAGTCTGGTTGCTAATCTGAAGGACAACCCATCTGAATGAAATTTCCTCCTTTTTTAGATATGAACCAATGATGCTAAGTCTTGCAATTTTCCTGGCAGTACTGCTATGTCTGGGACTGCACTCTGAATTCCGTTTCCCAACACTATCTTAGACTTTGTTTCCCAGGAGCAGTGAGGGGTAGGGAAAGGACAGCAAGAAAGGGAAGTAATTCAGCAGGTATGTTCCTAACAGACACAGCAACCAACCAGAACTGGTAGTCCAGTTCATGCTGCAGAGTGTAAGCCCCAAGTGGCTTTTCTGTACACAGTATTTCCCCTTAATTACATGGTGAGCTCACTCGCTTGTGGAGCACTTTCACTATAAGCAAAGGCCCTTCATGTTTGAGCCATTCCAGCTTTCTGGCACTGGCTTGGTGGCAGGAGCAGGCTAATGCCTTGCAGCCAAGGGCCAGCATGCAAAAGGTGGATAGGAAGGCAGAGAATAAAGGAAGAAGATTTTCAGCCTATGTTAAATTCCTCTCCTCCAATAAGTGCTTTACATATCCGGCACCTTTGGGGAAAGAAACAAAGGCTTTGGCTGTAGCTTGTAAGGTGGGATCTGGTTTATTGTGCTTCATTCCTTCCTACCACTTGCCATAGGTAGGCTACTTCACAGACAAGCAATTTGGCTTCCAGCACCCCTCCCAATATAAAACAAAACACACACACGGAAGCAGGGTAAGATTAGAGAAGGATCAGATTTGAACAGCAGCCTCATGGCGACTCAATTATGCATGAGCAGGGTCCATGTGTGTATACAGAGTTTAGCATTCTTTGCTGTTTGTGTTTAGAAATCCACCCCCCTATCTCTGAAAAAATAAATTTCTGTACAACAGGGATCTTTTCTCTGTCTGCAGTTTAATACAGGGAAGCCCTGAGGTGAGGAGTATGAACTCTCAGAATTTCATTCCACTAAGGAAAGGAGCATGTTTTCCAATGCAAATAATAACCCTAAAAATGTGACAAAGAACCTGAACAAATATTGAAAGAATAAAATAAGATGAACCCAAACAACAAACATCTCTTTGTGCATCCCTAAATTTCAGGATCAAAGCATGCAATGCAGTTTAATACAATATTCTTTATAAAAGCATTTTTTTCAATGCCAGATATTATCCCTTCACTAGTTTGATGTATTTCATGCACATGAAGAGCCTCCATGTAGTTTATGCTGACTGCTATTGGGTAGAAAGATATTGAGTATTGTGTGAGCTGGTTCTCCATGTTTGCACTCATACCGGTATTTCTGAGACTCTTCCCAATCACAGTATTGTCAGGAAAATTGATCTGTGGAACAGCAATGTACACAAGAAGTGCAGGAATCCCCTTTAGTAAACATAACATTACTCTTGATACATATTGAGCATCTAGCTATTCATTAAGGGAATACATGAAAAGGAATCATATACACGTTACAAAACTGACATTATAGTTTCCACAATAAAATACTGTCTAATTTACAACAAAGACATAAAAAGCCACACATATAAACAACTTCTAAATACCTATATATGCAGATGGACTACCACAACAAAATGTTGCAGTCAGCTTTTATAATTCTATAAACAATTATCACACTATAGTAAACAGCATTTTTCGTAAAAAAAATAAATAGAGACTGGTATATATCAGAGAAGAACAATCTCCGTGGAGATAGATCCCTGTGAATAAGGATTATTCTTGATGAGTCTATTTTAGACAATTTTAGTTAGTAACTTTAAAGGGCATGGATCCCACATTTTATCATCACAATACTCCTGCAAGGTATATTAGGCTGACAGATAGTATATTATCAGCTGCAGCTTTGTGACACTTTTGTTTGTCTCATCCTAGCTGCAGTGAATTTGTTGCCCAGCCAATTAAATTTGGCTCTATAGCAATGTTGCTGCAGGCAAGCAAAGCTAATTCAGAATGACCATATTGCTACATAACATTTGGCTGGTTATATGAGGATGTCATTTTACTATGAAGGAATAAGGCTGTTTTCAAGCAAACAAAGAACCAAAGACGTAACCCATTAGGGTTGTAAATGCCAATGAACTTGGGGGCCTACTGGGAATAATTTTGCCCCCTCCCCAAGTTCCTTATTCATTCAAAAATGTTTGTTCTGAAATACTTGGCATAGTACTAGTAATGGTGTACCGTCTGGGTCAGTTCTTTGCTATGAACTGGGTCTGAAGATATTTTTTTCTACGTATAATGATGTGAAACTTTAACCATTATCCAAGAATGCTCACTTTCTGTTACTACTGAGCTCTGGTACTCAGCCTCTGCTTATCTGCTTAAAATTCTGTAAGAAACTATAGCAGTGATTTTGCCACCTGTTCTTTTGCAGAAAACAAATGGGCTATATAAGAAGTGGCACAGAAGTTTTAAATTAACACTGTTTGTCCATACACCTGCTAGTAAAAATAGATGCGCCCACATTCGTGACAAGAGTACAAATATATGTGGGAGGTGAGGAGAGAAAAGTGCTATTTTAAACTACATTCTCACAATGCTATTCTGTAACTGAATCTCTCTAAATTGAAAGGTTCAATTAACTGGACTCATAGTTACATATGCTGAAAAACAGGGTTGCTAGTACTTGTAACCATTGTTCATCAAGTATCTTCTGTGCAGGCATACATTGGGACTGAGTCTAAGCAGGCCTGCCGTGGAAGGTTCATTTCCAAGCTTTAAAAAGTCCTCTAGAGGGTACCCAGCTCCCTCATACCATTGTGAGCCATCTTTTCCTGCCCAAAGCAGTCACATGGTCGAAGGGAGGGGCGCCCACTTCCCTCAGTTCTGCCTGAGCTGCTGCAAGTACCTAAAAACTGTCATACCTCACAGCAGGGCGGGTGGAGGGGAATGTGTGCAAATTCCTGAGGCTTCTGCAATGTAACGCTCTCTACATGGGGCTGCCCTTGTCACAAATTCAGAAGCTGCAGCTAGTGCAGAATGCCATGGCCAGGCTCCTGATGGGCCTTCCCAGATGGGAGCACATCCGGCCTGTGCTGAAGACATTGCACTGGCTACCAATAGCATACCAAATTCACTTCAAGGTGCTGGTACTTACCTTTAAAGTCCTATATGGCCAGGGACCGCTTTACCTGAGGGACCGCCTTTCCCCATATATACCCCAGAGAGTACTACGGTCGGGGTCTCAAAATCGACTGACACTCCCAGGTCCCAAGGATGCCAGGTTCATTACTACCAGGGCCAGGGCCTTCTCAGTGGCGGCTCCATAATGGTAGAATGAGCTCCCGAAAGACATCCGGGCCCTGTGGGATCTGTTACAGTTCTGCAGGGCCTGCAAGATGGAGCTCTTCCGCCAGGCTTTCAAGTAAGGAGCCGCCTTCACTACTACCATCTGGCCTGTGCCACCACGTGACTTAGGAAGATCACTGAGCTGAGAAAATGTTTGTCTGTATGCACTCTCCAGTACACCATCATAAGTAATCAATGTAGGCTTGCCAAGTCCCCCCGGGGGGCGGGTAAACCCCCGCCCGAGAGGCCCGTTACCCGACGCCAGCAAATTGGGCCCTGGGGGGAACTCCACCCCCTTCCGGCACACGTCCCCAGCATGATGATGTCAACCAGAGGTGACATCATCACGCTGGCCACGTTGGGGGCGGGATGCTCTATGATTCGAGGGGAAACTCTATGGTTTTCCCTCGAATCCTAGTGGCCCCGCCCCCAACGTGCCGACGCAATGACATCACTTCTGGATGGTGTCATGGTGGTGGTGCGCACGCAAAGCGCATGCACAGACTCCCAGGACAGCGCGGGACTCCCCCGGGGTAAGTGAATTTGGACTTATTTATAATTGAATTGTTTAAATGATTTTATGTGGATTTTAATGGTTTCTATGTACCAACCAATGTAAGCCGCCCTGAGCCTGCTCGTGGGGAGGATGGGGTACGAATTAAATAAACAAACCATGTGACTGCTTAGGGTGGAAAAAGATGGCTTACAATGGTATGAGGGAGGGTGAGTACCCTCTAGAGGACTTTTTAAAGCATGGAGATGAACCTTCCATGGCAGGCCTACTTAGATACAGTCCCAATGGGGGACTGCACAGAAGACTGAAGATGAACTATTCATTGTATATGTAACTTGCTACCAGAGGTGGCATGCAGGGCCATGCTTTCCTCTAGCCAGGTTTTTGAGGGAGAAGGGGTGTATTCTTCATAAGCAATCAGGCTTTAAAAATGCAGCCGTAATATAAGAGCAGTAATATAAAAGCAGTGTTATAAAATATATGTGCTCAAGCATATTATATATTTGCATATAATCCAAAACCCAAAGCATTATAGTATGTCATATCTCTGTTCCTTAGAACCTGAAGTCTTTATTTTCTTTAACAGTGTGAAACCGTAACCAAAATTTTTCCTACATTTTGATGAAAAAATGGGTAGAGCCACCAGAGGACAGATAAACTCTTACAGCAACCAGATCTGTTTTGATAGGTGGCCATCTCTGGCCCACTGTTGCTGTAGTCTAATGATTGCAGACCTTTACAGATACATTTCTAAGCAGTGATAATGTGAAATGATACTGTCCCTCTAGATCTTAAGCAGAACTTGTATGGACTTCCAGATCATCATTGTACAGACTTTTTCCCATCTGGTTTAAAAACAGCAGCTGTTTGAAAGCTGATCAGAGATTTGTGGCCTTAGAAGCAGCCCTTGCAGATGGATTAATGAGCAAAGGGGGTGAAGAGGTCAGGTGGGTGAAAAAACAATACAGCTAATTCTCCTGTGTTGTAGCTCATTTCTTGCTTCAGAAACAAGAATATGATTCCTTAAAAACATAGGCAGGTTATTTTTGGAGAACATTTTTCAATCAATAAGTATTTGGAAATGTGTGTGTATAATTGCACACAAGTACACTGCATGTATTTCCACCACATCTTAGAGCTTTGTTATACTAGCCTAATGCAGTGTTTCATCTATATATCTGTTTCTCTTTTTTTATTGATTTTCTACAAATTATATAACCAAATTGCACACCATCACACCCCATCACACACCATCACCCACATGTTATACACAAAACACCATCACCCATACATACCTAACATTCAAAAACAGATCTCCTCTCATCTTTCTATTTGCTAACTTTCATCAATTTGGGTTAGCCATCTATATAATGGTGACCAAACTTTCTGAAAGCTTCCAGGCTTGCACACCATCACACACCATCACCCACATGTTATACACAAAACACCATCACCCATACATACCTAACATTCAAAAACAGATCTCCTCTCATCTTTCTATTTGCTAACTTTCATCAATTTGGGTTAGCCATCTATATAATGGTGACCAAACTTTCTGAAAGCTTCCAGGCTTTCTCACCATCACACACCATCACCCACATGTTATACACAAAACACCATCACCCATACATACCTAACATTCAAAAACAGATCTCCTCTCATCTTTCTATTTGCTAACTTTCATCAATTTGGGTTAGCCATCTATATAATGGTGACCAAACTTTCTGAAATGCATTATTCATTTTTCCATTCACTTTTTGAGTTAAATTATCTAATTCAGCTACGTCAATTATTTTGTTTATCAATTGACCTTTAGTTGGTACCTGTTCACACTTCCAACCCATTGCGAGTAAAATTCTCGCTGCAGTTATTATATGCAGAATTAAATATTTTTCATTTTTCTTCCATTCATCACGAAGGATGTTTAACAGAAACACCTCAGGGTCTAATGGAACTTGCCTTTTAGTTATCTTTATTATCATCTTTTGAACCTCCTTCCAGTAAACAGTCACTTCTTTGCAAGTCCACCATACGTGCCTAGCTGGGTCTTGCACTTCCAACAGTTTCCATCTAGTCCATCATATATATCTGTTTCTCAAGTGTTCCCCCCATATGCAGATACCTAAATCTGTGGATCAGGGCCACACTTACCCAAAACAGATGTTTCTGCAAACTTGGGGTTTGCAGAAAAATACTTTGGGAGGCGTGTTAAATTCCACCCAAAATAAAACAGCATTCTCTGTGAAAGCGCAGAGAATGCACCTACCTCCAGAGGTTGTTGTTGGTGGCAGTACAGCTCAGGAGCCACAGCTAGGGCTGCCAAGTGGGGGCGGGGGGTGGGGAAACCCCCGCTATGGAGACCCGATTTCCGCCTCGGCGGAATCAGGCCCCAGGGGGAACTCCACCCCCCGAAGCTGCGGGTGATGCAGCCACGTCGCTCACATTGGGGGCGTGGCCCCGACAATCTGGGCCATGCCCCCATCGTGAGCGACATAGCACGTCACTTCCTGTGATGTGCTGGTGGCACGCGCACATCCTGGGAGAGCTCCCAGAGTCCAGCAAGGCTCCCCCGCCGGCAAGGGTAAGTACACTTGGTAACCCTAGCCACAGCAGGCTCAGTGGTTGTGCAGCCTGGAAGCTGCAGTAAGCCCGGTGACAAAATGGGGAGGGAATCCCCCCCACAAGGGCCCACACTTTGCATGTTCTAACACACATGTCCAATTTGTTTCAATGGAAGGGGCAAATTTAGACATAGGAGACAATTCATGAGATGAATTGGAACACGGCTGCAGCAAGGGGAGCTCTGTGCATGTATTCTATCTCCATATCACATCTGGCTGGATCGGAATGTGTGGATGTTGCTTTTGTGGTAGGTATTACACAAGAAAACAAAATACAAATTTCAACAGATATATTACTTCAAATATTACAATGGATTAGAGTTCTAATCGTTATAAACATTAAAGTTTAAATAAAACTTTTTTTTCAGTAATCAGTAAAGTATGCGTTGCAAAACCAGGTCTTCTTTCTTTTAATTACACAATTTTACTTAATTTAGACAAGTTTTTCCCACTTATACATGGCAGGGGTTGAATACTTCCCATTCAAACTATCATGAAATTATTCCTTAGAACCACCTATATGTTTGGCCACTAACTGGCTCTGTATGAGTAGCTATTGTTATGACCAATTTAAAATGCAATGCACTAACGATGCACGTTGAATACATTCATCCCTTTGTTTCTAAAAAGGGGGACTTACCCTTGTTGCAAATATTGCTCTGGTTTTAATGAGGTATTAAAAACTAACCACAACAAATGCTCTTAAAATAGATTGCTGCTTTGCTGAGCACGCCTTGGCAGGGAGGGCGGGGTATAAATTGAACAAATAAATAAATTTAATCTTGCATATATCTGAAAGCAGACCTTTAAAGCTTTTTTTCTGGGGGAATGCACCAGAACGGAGTTCTGGAACCGCTTCAAAAAATTATTTTAGAAATGTTTAAAAGTTCATGAGTTTTCAGTATACAGACTGAAAACTTCATTTCCCTCTTGGCAGTTCTGGCACCTCTTCTTCTTTTTTTTAATAGCCCTGTTTAAAGTTTACTATAAATCTCCACCTGACTGGAATGAATGTCAGTTTTACTGCAGCAAAAACAGCGGCAGCAGCCGCAGCAACAGCAGCAGCAAAAGAAGAAGGATTTATACCCCACCCTTCACTCAGAGTCTCAGAACAGTTTACAATCTCTTTCCC